>NC_137116.1:42500-300000 GCF_949357685.1 Gobio gobio | reverse complement strand
AAAACACATGAAGAGAAGTGTTAGAATAAAACAACATCAGCATTCGAATGGTATTCTGAACTCATTCCAATTTGACCTTTGACATAATCTGACATGAAATTCATATAAATTTAATTGATCTCATAGATGTGGCTGTTGTGGTTTGTGGTCATAGCAGCACCAACTGCTGCAGTTAATGTGGTGAATTCAGATGACTTTGACATAGTCCTTTTATGTTTTCCCATTTTAAATGCCTATTGCCTGCCGTGCACAGTTAAACTGATGCCACCGGGGTGGCGGTGCCACCGGCTTGGGCCCGTCATCGCTGCTCGCAGCTTTAATTATTATTCGTCTTCTTCTTCTCCCAAATGAATTGCTTTTTTGGGGGCCTAAACACGCTCGAAAACTCACAAAACTTTCCACACTCGTCCAAATTGGCGAAAATTTACATCTGTTATGGTATTCAGAATTAGGCGTGGCAAAATGGCTCGACAGCGCCACCTAACGTAGTGCCCCTCCCGCTACGTTTCACGTACAGCTATGAAATTCGGTATACACATGTAACAGCCCAATACCTACAAAAAAGTCTCTACGTGCAAAATTTGAAAACCAACAGGAAGTCAGATATTTTTAATTTTTTGTTGCAAAATGTGCCATTTCCAGACGTTGTACTTTAACGAACTCCTCCTAGAGATTTAATCAGATCAACATCATATTTGGTCAGTCTAATCTAAAGGCCTTTGCGACGTTAAATTGCGAAGATCTTGAGTTTTCCCTGAAGGGTGTGTCCGTGGCGGCCTTGCAAAATCTGATGTTTCACCATGAAACAGGAAGTTGTTGTAACTCGGACATACAATGTCTGATCTGCCCCAAACTTCACATGTTTTATTAGAGTCCTTGCCTGAAGACATCAATATGCCAATATTCAGTGACAGTCATAGCGCCACCTGTGGGCAACAGGAAATTACATGTTTTACGCTGTGATGAACTCCTCCTTGAGATGTAACCAGATCAACATCATATTTGGTCAGTCTAATCTAAAGGCCTTGGTAATGTTATATTGTGAAGATCTTGAGTTTTCCCTGAAGGGCGTGTCCGTGGCGGCCTGACAAAGTCTGATGTTTTGCCATGACGCAGGAAGCTGTTGTAAGTCAGGCATACAATGTCCAACCTGCCACAAACTTCATATGTTTGATAAGAGTCCTGGCCTGAAGACATCTACATATGAGTTTCAGAATTAGGCATGGCAAAATGGCTCCATAGCGCCACCTACAACATTTCAACTAAGTGCCCCTCCCGCTACGTTTCACGTACAGGTATGAAAGTCGGTAGACATATGTAACAGCCCAATACCAACAAAAAAGTCTCCTGGTACGAAATCTGAAAACCAACAGGAAGTGAGATATTTAGATTTTTCTTTACTAAATTGTTGCAAATTTTCCCATTTCCAGATGTTGTACTTTTATCAACTCCACATAGAGATTTAATCAGATCAACATCATATTTGGTCAGTCTAATCTAAAGGCCTTTGCAACGTTAAATTGCGAAGATCTTGAGTTTTCCCTGAAGGGCGTGTCCGTGGCGGCCTTGCAAAATCTGATGTTTTGCCATGAAACAGGAAGTTGTTGTAAGTCAGGCATACAATGTCCAACCTGCCACAAACTTCATATGTTTGATAAGAGTCCTGGCCTGAAGACATCTACATATAAGTTTCAGAATTAGGCGTGGCAAAATGGCTCCATAGCGCCACCTACAACATTTCAACTAAGTGCCCCTCCCGCTATGTTTCACGTACAGGTATGAAATTTGGTAGACACATGTAACAGCCCAATACCTACAAAAAAGTTCCCTTGTACGAAATCTGAAAACCAACAGGAAGTGAGATATTTTGATTTTTCTTTACTAAATTGTTGCAAATTTTCCCATTTCCAGATGTTGTACTTTAATCAACTCCGCATAGAGATTTAATCAGATCAACATCATATTTGGTCAGTCTAATCTAAAGGCCTTTGCAACGTTAAATTGCGAAGATCTTGAGTTTTCACTGAAGGGCGTGTCCGTGGCGGCCTCGCAAAATCTGATGTTTTGCCATGAAACAGGAAGTTGTTGTAACTGGGACAAACAAATGTCCGATCTGCCCCAAACTTCACATGTTTTATTAGAGTCCTTGCCTAAAGACATCAACATGCCAATATTCAGTGACAGTCATAGCACCACCTGTGGGCAACAGGAAATGGCATGTTTAACACTGTGATGAACTCCTCATTGAGATGTAACCAAATCAACATCCTATTTGGTCAGTCTAATCTAAAGGCCTTGGTGATGTTATATTGTGAAGATCTTGAGTTGTCCCTGAAGGGCGTGTCCGTGGTGGCCTGACAAAGTCTGATGTTTCGCCATGACACAGGAAGCTGTAGTAAGTCAGGCATACAATGTCCGATCTGCCCCAAACTTCACATGTTTGATAAGAGTCCTGACCTAAACCCATCTACATGCCAATATTCAGTTAGTCATAGCGCCACCTGCTGGCAACAGGAAATGGCATGCTTTATACTATAATTCACTCCCATAAACACTTTTAAATATGCCATGCAATCCCAAACATGCTAGAAACACAATAAATCTTGCAACACGTGGATACGTGCTACTGTATGTGATTTACGGCATTAAACAGGAAGTTGTTGTAACTCAGGTATACAATATCCTATCTGCCTCAAACTTCACGTTTGATAATAGTCCTGAAGACTAAATGGCAATATTCAGTTATAGTCGAAGCGCCACCTGCTGGCAGAAGAAAGTGTGGCACATTGAAGTGAGTTTGCCATATTTCTCCTATATTGACCCGCTTAAATGCATGTTGCCCACTATTCACTGTTTTCCTGAGGTCACCGGGTGGCGGTGCATGTGCGAGGGCCCTTTCATCGCTGCTAGCAGCTTTAATTTTTATTGTTATTATTGTGTAAAGCACTTTGTGCATTGTAGCGTTAAAAGTGCTATATAAATAACATTTTACTTACTTACTTACTTACTTAAAAGGTGATACAAAAGGTGGATTCATCTCTTGCATTCTGATTGCTGTATGTATTTTTTATTTTGTCATTTTTCAAATTATACTTCCTTTTGCATCTATTGCTTGTCCTGAGTATTTTGACATATACAGAGCGTAGCCGGTGGTTCCCTCCCTAATATAAATCTTGTGACAATTGATTTGGGTTTATAATCTAGATAAAGTGTTACATAGTGGCGCCCGAACAGGGACCTGTAGGCATTTATAATCGTTTGTGTTCAGTGTATGTTTCAGATGCTTTAGTATGGCAAGTGAGGCTGCTCTGGGAGAGGATGGAGCTGGTCCAGAAACTTGATTTCTCATCGGAGACATTTACTACACGAAGAGACCCATGTGGTGAGATGATCCACACATTCAGGAGCTTATACATTGATTCCAGAGAAGAGGAGGAAAAAATCTTGGATGATGTGCAAGAAACATTTCCACCTCCACCACCCCTTGAATTTGAAACTGAGCACTCGGCTACATCCATAACAACATTAATGTCAGTAGAGGGGCTATCAGAACAACTAACTACACTAGAAGATTGCTGGGAAGAGAGCAAATGGAGGATGAGTGAGTGGGTTTCTCAAGAGGTGTTGGATGCCATGGTGCGAGTCCTGATGGAAAAAATTAACTACCGTTTTGATCGGGAGAGGGATAGGATGAAGGAACAGCTATTGAGGTAACAGGTAAACTTCATTGAGCGATGTGAAGAATACTTTGCAGTTCGCCCTCTCAGTGATTCTGAAGTTATGGCTGCTCTGACTGCTGTGCTGAAAGGTACCGCCAAGGATTGGTGGATTGCAGAACGACAACGTGTGAAGTTGGAAACAGTTTCGAGAAGTCTTTTTGCAGTCTTTCTTAAAGGAACACTCCACCGTTTTTAGAAATAGGGCTTATTCAACTTCTTTCCTACATTTAGATATGTGGGCAAATGGGATACAAATAGCGATGCAGATTAAGACTAGGCGATTTCCTAGGCAGATATTGACTTGGGACTATATTATGGGGAAGCACAGGCGAAGCACTGCTACTTGGGCGCAGAGATATCACAGGGATTTCATATGTTGCGTGATATCTCTGCGCCCAAGTAGCAGTGCTTCGCCTGTGCTTCCCCATAATATAGTCCCAAGTCAATATCTGCTTAGGAAATCGCCTAATCTTAATCCGCATTGCTATTTGTACTCGTTGTGAATATGCAGGCCACAAGAAGTAATTAGGTGGGGTTTTGTTTTGTTTTTTTGGATCAATTTTACTCGGGACATGCTAGCTGGCAACATAGGATTCCATTCATTATGCTAAGCTAAGCTAGCGGCGACCCTGCCAAACTAAAACAATGCATGCACTGAGACAAAAATGCATTTGCCCACATATCTAAATGTAGGAAAGATGTTGAATAAGCCCTATTTCTAAAAACGGTGGAGTGTTCCTTTAAGCGAAGATTATGAAGATGTAGCTATTAGAAGATTGCAAGAAAGAAAACAAGGGGGGAAGGAATGTATTCGGGATTTTGCTTACCAGTATAGAGCACTGTGTATGAAATGGAAAAGTGAGATGAGTGAGAGAGACATTGTCCAAGCTAGGGCTGCACGATTTGGGGAAAATATCTAATTGCGATTATTCTGGTTAAAATTGATTATTATTATTTTTTTTATTTTTACAAATGAAAAGTGTGTATATAACATTTTGTGTTTATATATTAATATGGCTAATAATAATTATTATGATTATTAATATTGCTTAGTAAAAATAAGAAATATTACTATTACAATAACATTTTCATTATTAAAAATTTTAAAAAGTATTTAAGAATAAATATATAACCGTATAATAATAATAATTATAATTATATTTTACTAGCAAACTCATTTTACAAAAAAATTATTTATGGGTTACCTGTTAGTATGCAGACAGCCTATGACTGAAAATCTTTAGAAAGGTCTAAGGATTTATTGTAAAAAAATATATTATTATAAAAATCTGTGCTTTTTATCTGTGATATCAATTTCTTAAAGTCTATGTCTTTAATATGAAAAATAAAGCCTCTTATGCATCCACTGTGGGAATGGAAACTCCTGTACATTGAAGAAAAACGTATGGATTGTCAAACTTTTGGGTAGAAAATAAGAAGAAATACTTCTAAATAAATGTATAATTCATACTGGAAGCCCGAGGGCGCCCTCGAGCAAAAACTCCACATTTGCCTCAGAAGAAGTAATCATTCGTTTTCAGGAAATCCCTTCCCAATGGGAAATCCCTAAAGTGAAGCTCGCGCTGTAGGCTGAATAAAACAAAGATAGAAATGCTTTGACTGATTAATAATAAACATGAAGATAATACTTCTGCAACAAGATATGGTGTATTTGAGTTCTTCAAGCCTTCTCTGGTATTTTCATAATAATAAAGTATTCAGTGCTGATTGATGTTAAGAAGCCACATCAGCTTGACTGACTATATGAAGTGAGTTAAAACCTGTTATTAAACGAGTTTGAGTCGCTTATAACGTGCGTTTGAAAAAGCAACACGTGTCAAACATCTTCACAAACTAGCAGTGTGAAGTGTTCATAAACCTGTTGTCCAACACAATAGTTGGACAACAGGTTTATGAACACTTCACACTGCTAGTTTGTGAAGATGTTTGACACGTGTTGCTTTTTCAAACGCACGTTATAAGCGACTCAAACTCGCAGTCTTTTAGACGGAGCAGTGTTTACTGATCACAGAGCCGCCCTTCACTGATATGCTGGGCATTTATTTATTAAATTAAAATCGCAGCCTTTGCGCTTTCATAATCGCACATAACCCAAATCGGGATTGCGGTTCGATTTCGATTAATCGTGCAGCCCTAGTCCAAGCTATCCTAAGAAACTGTAACCCTCGGCTAGCTAGTCTGTTAAGAGGGACAGTGAATGATGTTGGTGAATTGGTAAGGATTGGCACACAAATCGAAAGGGATTTGGAGTCAAGTTAATACAGCTGATCAAAAGAAGAAAGCCCAGTCAGCTCATTGTCTCCAAGTAGGACCTTCGCATACCAATGCTGCCACAGCCCAATCTTTGCATAACACCTCTCTAATTGGAGTTAGGACTGTCACCATTCCCATTATTGTACAAGATCGATACTGTTTAGCGATGGTCGACACCGGTAGTACACTCTCTCTCATTCAAAAGTCGACCTGGGAAAGGGATCAGCAAGAGGGAGCCATATCAACCCAGTGGTGGTCAAGCATTTCTTCTTGCCAATGGACAGCAGCAGACTGCAATTGGAAGAGTGACTTGGAAATGTGAGGTCCAGGGACGTAAAATGGAGCTAACTTTGTACATAATGAATGATGCAGATTTGACCGTTCCAATCATTCTAGGGATGGATTTCCTGATGTATTCTGGATTGACTTTAGACTTCCAGAGGTCACAATACATCATACCTGCCCAAAAAGGAAGAACTGAAGAAACTTTTCTTTTTTTGCCATATGGTTCCCAAGCAACAGTAAATTTTTATATAGCCTTACCCATGCCTTCTGCATCTAAAGAAACACATTTGTCCATCCAGAAACTGGTTCAACAGGCTAATGCTAGTTTTCAGTTTAAAACCCAATTGGAGAAGTTAATGTTGCAATGGCCTGCAGTGTGCACTCATGAAATAGGACATTCCAACCTGGTAAAACACCAAATTCTCACAACTGACAAAGTTCCGGTGCGGAAACGACCATATAAAGTATCTGTAGATAAGCAGCAGTTCATTGAATCTGAAATCAATAATCTGCTAAACAAAAAGATTGTCAGGCCATCAGCATCTCCGTGGGCTGCACTGTTGTAGTAGTGCCAAAGAAGGATGGTAGTTCAAGACTGTGTGGACTATCGTGGTTTGAATGCTAAAACTTACCTCGATGCTTACCCCATGCCACAAATCCAAGATATCCTGGAATCCTTGTATGGTGCCACAATATTCAGTACCCTTGACCTGAAAAGTGGATATTGGCAGGTAGAAATGGAGCCTGACAGCATAAGGAAAACTGCCTTTGTCACATCATCAGCACTATATGAATTTGGCCATCTTCCATTTGGGCTCAAAAATGCCGCTGCAACATTCCAGAGTCTAATGGAACAGGCTCTGAGAGAACTAAAGGGGAAATGTTGCTTCATCTACATTGATAACGTTGTGGTATTCTCCAAAAATGAAGAAGAACATATCTGCCATTTACATCAAGTTTTCCAGTGTCTCCATAAAGCCGGTCTAACCCTCAACTTGAACAAGTGTAACTTTATGCAACAGACTCTCACCTTCTTGGGTCACATTGTATTAAGCAGTGGAATAAAAACAGATCCAGCAAAAGTGGAAGCGGTTGCTGCTTTTCCAAAACCTCAGTCACTCAAAGACGTGCAACGATTCCTAGGACTTGCGGGTTGCTATCACCGCTATATCCCACATTTCTCTGAAAAAGCTGCCCCTCTCCATGCACTGAAACAAACCCAAGCACCCGTGTTGACACCACCGGATTTCAGTAACACATGTACAGTGCAAACAGACTCTAGTGAAGTTGGGCTAGGTGTGGTTCTCTCTCAGGAAACAGCGGGTGAGGAAAAGGTCATTGCCTATGCCTCACGTTTGCTATGAGGAGCAGAGAAAGCATACTCTGTTTCTGAAAAGGAGTGTTTAGCTGTCATTTGGGCTGTGGAAAAGTGGAGGCCATATTTAGAGGGACGTTCATTTACTGTTATAACTGACCATGCAGCACTGACATGGGTGTTTCAGCACCCAAAGCCATCATCACGCCTTACCCGTTGGACATTGAGATTACAAGGGTTTCACTTCACAATAAAGTATCGTCAAGGTCAATGCAATGTGGTGCCTGACCTCTTGTCTAGAGTACACAACAACCCTACTCCTCAGTAAATTATTGCATTAATCAAAGCCCCCGATGTACTACCAAGCAACTTGCAAGTGGAACTAGCCACGGATCAACAAAAAGACCCAGAGTTACAAGAACTGATTCAAGGGGCACAGTCCAAGGAAGCTGTTGATCCTACCCGCATCCACTATTTGATGCAGAATGGTTTTCGAAGTCTTCCAAAATGACAACAAGGACACAAACTTCAACTGATGATTCCATCCAGTCAATGTGAAGCCATGTTGCATTGCGCACATGACAGTCCACTTAGTGGACACTTGGGCAGGTTGAAATCTCTTTAAAAATTACTTGACATTGCATATTGGCCTAATGTGAGAAATTATGTATGGAAGTATTGCAAGGAATGTACAACCTGTCAAAAATACAAACCTGCAATAACCAAGTTGTCTGGTCATCTCCAATCAACACCGGACACATGTTGGGAGTGGATTTAATGGGACCTTTCCCTAAGAGCAAAAAACAAAACGAATACCTCCTTGTGGTTGTTGACTATTGCTCTAAATGGGTTCAAATGTTTCCATTGCGGACACCCAAAACGCCGCAAATAACTCGGACTCTGGTGGAGGAGATCTTCACCAGACGGGGCACACCTGCATACTTGGTGTCGGATAGAGGAGTACAATTCACATCTCAACTAC
The DNA here is from genome assembly GCF_949357685.1 of Gobio gobio. Taxonomy (NCBI): domain Eukaryota; kingdom Metazoa; phylum Chordata; class Actinopteri; order Cypriniformes; family Gobionidae; genus Gobio; species Gobio gobio. The sequence continues at coordinate 291,425 of NC_137116.1, read as the reverse complement.
TCAGTGCAGTCTGCAAGCAATGGGGAGTTGTGCAGAAATTGACAACAACTTATCACCCACAAACCAACCTTACAGAAAGAGTCAACCGCAACCTAAAAACAAGGATCGCTTCTTATTTCGGTGATAAACATTGACTATGGGACAGGTGGATTGTCGAGTTTAGTTTTGCTCTTAACACGGCATGGCATGGCTCGAGAGCACAGGTTTCACCCCTGCAGAAGTTGGGACGAAAATTGAAAGGACCATTATAAAGAGCCATCCACAAAACACCTGAGCCAGAGGATCCAACTTACTCTCTTCTCAAAAGACAACAACAACTCATCAACTTGGTTTGAACTAATGTTGAACGAGCACAAGATAAACAGAAACAATATGTGACCAGTCACGGAAAGTAGGGACATAAGTCGGCAAGTTTCGAGCAAAATGAGAAAGAAGCGTTTTTTTTTCAAAATTGGTAATTTTCGCTTTTTTGCAGAATCTGTTACTTGAGATCACGACGAAGCCTCTCCGTGTTTGAGATAGCAGTATTGGTATATCTAAAAGCATACACTTTGAGGTTGAAATCGGCTTGTTTTTCTGAGATTCTAGCATGCAGCAGAGGAGTGTTTCTTTTGTTCTTGCCCCCGCCCTCTAAGGGAAGCGTGGCTCAGTGTTGCCAAGTCCGCGGTTGGGCTACTTCAACACTGTTGCCGTCGGCTGTTTTTCATGTCCGCGGGTTGAAGCGACCCCAATTATGTGATATTTAGCCCCGGGAATGCAAATTTTAGCTGGCAAATATGTAAAAAAAACACATATTTTACCCCCCTGAAATGCAATTGGGCTTGTTTTGGGCTAGTTTTGAGTAGCAATTGTGTAGGTTTTGTTGTGAAAACCTGGCAACCCTGGTGGCTGGCCGTGCACTGAGCAGTGCTAAAGCAATAATGAGCAGCTGATACGAAGTGCAAACCTTCCAGATGATAGAAAGTCTGAAGCAGTAAAGAAACAACACGATCATCTTTCCCTTGTGCAGAAAGAGAGGGCTGTGTACAACGACATGACTGAAAATAAACATAAATACAGGTCCTTGAAAGTGCTTGAATTTATTTTGTGCAAGAAGTTTTCTGGAAGAAATTCCACATTATTCTCTCCGGTCCGATAATGTGTTATTTCGCCAGCACTTCGTGGACTATGCTTGATTTACGTTTGTTACTTGCATTTACGAGTTACGTTAAGTGTTTCCCGCGTGAGGTACTTTGTGTTGTACGTTGCCATGATGTTCACGCGCGCACAAAACTATACGGTACCTCAGCATTTCACAGACACACCGTGAAATATTGCAAAAATAGACTGGTTACATGATCCTGAGCTCTTTTCAATAAAATCCATGCAAAAGTTAATATCAGATCATTTTAGAATACAGTATAGGATGTACCGAATATTCTTCAGTTTTATGCAAAACAGAAATATGACAAATAGAATAGCAGACCTCTGTCATATGGCCAAAAATAAATGCACAAAAAAAAAAGCTGGACCTGGAAAGTCCTTGAAGGTTCTTGAATTTGAAGTTAACCAAGCTGTGGGAACGCTGTATTAACAACTATCCAAACTGTTTTAGACCTAAAAGTGTCACGTTACGCTGAGGGAAACTGAGGTGAGGACTCATGTGCAGGATGAGAATGAATTTAATATAAAAATGAACATAAACACAAACAAAAACCCACAAGGGGGAAAACATAATATAATACAAAACATAACATAATAGAACCAAACAACAAACCAAAAAGTCAGGGAGCGGATCACAGGGAAGGGAAGTCAGGGAGCGGATCACAGGGAAGGAACACGTAGACAAGACAACGTAACCACAAAGACTATGAGCACATGGGAACTATATAAAGGGGAAAAAATCAGGAGGGAACAGGTGGAAGAAATCAAACACTAATCAGATAACAAGGGGGAGGGATCAAACAATGACAGAGGCACATGGCCACACTAACAAAACCCACATGTGCACACAAGACAGGACAGGCATGTGACATAACCCCCTCTCTACGGAGCGGCTACCAGACGCTCCATCAGCCGAGGGCGGGGCAAGAAAGACAGACCAGGGCGGCACGGGAGGAACGGACCAGGGCGGGACGGGAGGAACGGACCAGGGCGGGACGGGAGGAACGGACCAGGGCGGGACGGGAGGAACGGACCAGGGCGGGACGGGAGGAACGGACCAGGGCGGGACGGGAGGGACTGACCAGGGCGGCACGGGAGGAACGGACCAGAGCGGCACGGGAGGGACGGACCAGGGCGGGACGGGAGGGACTGACCAGAGCGGCACGGGAGGAACGGACCAGGGCGGCACGGGAGGGACGGACCAGGGCGGGACGGGAGGGACTGACCAGAGCGGGACGGGAGGGACTGACCAGGGCGGGACGGGAGGGACTGACCAGGGCGGGACGGGAGGGACTGACCAGGGCGGGACGGGAGGGACAGACAAGGGAGAAACAGAAAAGGAAGGGGAAAACAAGGGAGAGACGGGGATCACAAAAAGTTCAGGCGGCCTGCAGAGTTCAGGCGGCCGGGACGGCCAGGGTGGCCAGCAGAGTTCAGGCGGCCAGCAGAGTTCAGACGGACAGCAGAGTTCAGGCGGCCGGGACGGCCAGGGTAGCCAGCAGAGTTCAGGCGGCCAGCAGAGTTCAGGCGGCGCAGGAAGAGCAGGGCGCCGGGGCGGCGCGGGAAGAGCAGGGCGCCGGGGCGGCCCGCAGAGTTCGGGAGGCCAGGACGGCCCGCAGAGTTCGGGAGGCCCGGACACGGCAGGAACTGCCGGGATGGTCTCTGGCCTAGGGTCCACCGGAGCTGGGTCCGCCGGAGCAGGGACCGCCGGAGCTGGGTCCGCCGGAGCAGGGACCGCCGGAGCTGGGTCCGCCGGAGCAGGGACCGCCGGAGCTGGGTCCGCCGGAGCAGGGACCGCCGGAGCTGGGTCCGCCGGAGCAGGGACCGCCGGAGCTGGGTCCGCCGGAGCAGGGACCGCCGGAGCTGGGTCCGCCGGAGCTGGGTCCGCCGGAGCAGGGACCGCCGGAGCTGGGTCCGCCGGAGCAGGGACCGCCGGAGCAGGGTCCGCCGGAGCAGGGACCGCCGGAGCAGGGTCCGCCGGAGCTGGGTCCGCCGGAGCAGGGACCGCCGGAGCTGGGTCCGCCGGAGCAGGGACCGCCGGAGCTGGGTCCGCCGGAGCAGGGACCACCGGAACTGGTTCCGCCGGAGCAGGGACCACCGGAACTGGTTCCGCCGGAGCAGGGACCACCGGAACTGGGTCCGCCGGAGCAGGGACCACCGGAACTGGGTCCGCCGGAGCAGGGACCACCGGAACTGGGTCCGCCGGAGCAGGGATCACCGGAGCAGGGACCACCGGAACAGGGTCCACCGGAACAGGGTCCACCGGAACAGGGTCCACCGGAACTGGGACCACGCCAGGGGAAACCCTGTGCTCCTCCCAGGCACGCAGGACTGCCGCCATGAAGAACCCCATCACAGCCCTCCAGGCTGTGTCAGGACTCGGGACCACCGGAGCAGGGTCCACCGGAGCAGGGACCACCGGAGCAGGGACCACCGGAGCAGGGTCCACCGGAGCAGGGTCCACCGGAGCAGGGTCCACCGGAGCAGGGTCCACCGGAGCAGGGTCCACCGGAGCAGGGTCCACCGGAACTGGGACCACGCCAGGGGAAACCCTGTGCTCCTCCCAGGCACGCAGGACTGCCGCCATGAAGAACCCCATCACAGCCCTCCAGGCTGTGTCAGGACTCGGGACCACCGGAGCAGGGACCACCGGAGCAGGGTCCACCGGAGCAGGGTCCACCGGAGCAGGGTCCACCGGAGCAGGGTCCACCGGAGCAGGGACCACCGGAACAGGGACCACCGGAACAGGGACCACCGGGACAGGGACCACCGGGACAGGGACCACCGGCACAGGGACCACCGGAACTGAGACCCCCGGAGCCGTCACGGAGGGAGCCTTCCTTCTCCTCCTCCGCTTAGAGACCACTGGCACCGAGTCCACCGGAACAGGGACCACCGGAACAGGGATCACCGGAACAGGGACCACCGGAACAGGGACCACCGGAACAGGGACCACCGGCACACGATCCACCGGAACAGGGACCACCGGCACACGATCCACCGGGACACGATCCACCGGGACACGCTCCACCGGGACACACTCCACCGGGACAGGGACCACCGGAACAGGGACCACCGGCACAGGGACCCCCGGAGCCGTCACGGAGGGAGCCTTCCTTCTCCTCCTCCGCTTAGAGACCACCGGCACCAAATCCACCGGAACACGGAGTCTATCGGCCTCCTCAGTGAGACGAGCCCACCACGCAAAGCACTCCAAAATGTTCATACGTGGTGGGACCGTTTCCTGCTGAGTCCTCTGCATGGTGGTTACGTTCTGTCACGTTACGCTGAAAGAAGGGCTGAGGTGAGGACTCATGTGCAGGATGAGAATGAATTTAATATAAAAATGAACATAAACACAAACAAAAACCCACAAGGGGGAAAACATAATATAATACAAAACATAACATAATAGAACCAAACAACAAACCAAAAAGTCAGGGAGCGGATCACAGGGAAGGGAAGTCAGGGAGCGGATCACAGGGAAGGAACACGTAGACAAGACAACGTAACCACAAAGACTATGAGCACATGGGAACTATATAAAGGGGAAAAAATCAGGAGGGAACAGGTGGAAGAAATCAAACACTAATCAGATAACAAGGGGGAGGGATCAAACAATGACAGAGGCACATGGCCACACTAACAAAACCCACATGTGCACACAAGACAGGACAGGCATGTGACAAAAAGAGTCTTTGTAGGCCTATGTTAACCTTAAATGTCAGAGAAATGAACACACAAAATATAGAAAAATATAGAATAAATATAAAAAAATATATAAAATTCTACATGTTTTTCTTATAGAAAATTGTACTTTGCATATTATACTATAAAAACACATAATTATATTTGATTTCAGTTTATCATAGTTGATCATAACTAGAGATGAAATGGCATGCAAATTTCATTTCATGATTATAGTGACCAAAATGATCACGGTTATCACAGAATCCTGTTCAAAAAGTCCTAATGCTACACAATGCATCCCGTTGGGTCTGTCGTTGCTATGCAACAATGCAGCTTTACAGGGGGGAGCTTTACAGGGGCTATGGCTTATCTAAATGAGATGTATCTAAATGAGCAGGTGAGAACAGGTGAGAACTGTAAAAATCTTTAGAGGTCGTTTCTCCCTATTAAGGTTTTTTGAGTGCCTACTTTCAAATGGCCACAATTTCTCCAAATATGATCAGATTTCCATGTGTTACACATCGTTGGAAAGCTTGGAGACTACACTTTTACAATCTGTGAATAACTCAAAATGCCCCAGTGTCTTGTGTCCCTACTTTCCGTGACTGGTCACATATTATAATCAACGGCATAAATCAGTTCAGTTTCAGGTGGGAGATGTGGTGTGGATCCGGACCCATCCTCTTTCCAGAGCTGACAAATGGTATATGGCTAAGTTGTCAGCAAAGTGGAAAGGCCCTGCCAAGGTGGTAAAAGTACTTGGGCCTGTTAATTGTTCTTTGAGGTACATTAAAGGGGTGGTAAACCACGATTTCACTATTCTAACTTTAGCTAGCGTGTAATGTTGCTGCTTGAGCATAAACAACATCTGCAAAGTTACAACGTTCAAAGTTTAAAGCAAAGTGAGATATTTGCTTTTAAAGAAATCAGTTTCTAAGAACTACAGCAAACGGCCAGTAGGCGACTACACACATTCCTCCAGGGCTTGCTGACATCACCAGGCTCAATATTTACATAAACCCCTCCTCCGAGAATAGTAAATAAGGGGGGGTGAGGCCATTTTGTATCGCGGCGCTGTTGTGGTTAGTAGGCTGGAGTGTTGTTGCCGCGATGCCGAGGAAACGCTGTTATTTTCATCCGGATTGCAGGTCTGGGGTACTTGCTCTGTTCAGCCTTCATAGGGACGGGGGTGCGTTGCAGAGCGTTTAACATACAGCATGTTATATGCACGTGTGTTTGAGTCAGCGGGGAATCAGGCGCGCGCAGGGCTCCCTGCAGAGGAGATCTAACATCTAAGCACATCTAACAGAGGAAAACATCCACCGTCTTCGCGATTTCAATGCCAGATTTGCACAACGTCAGCTGCGTGAAAAAAACACTGCCGGTGCGTGGATGCACGACGCGCGCGCTGCACATTTCACGGAGGACAACACAAACTTCCACAAACTTCGCGAGTTCAATACAGGATATGCACAACGGCTTGTCCTGAAAGCTGGATTTACAAACAGAAGCTGTTCACGGGCCACAACCTGTAAGTCTGATTTATTTTTCATCGATGTGTTTTCCTGTAATAGGTTGTAGCAAGGAAGTAAACAGATGACAGTGCTGTTCTGCAAACCAGTCTGTTAAATGCTCATTCATACTTAACGATATCCGACGAACATCTAACGTTACAAACATTAACGTTAAAATCTCAACAGCGAACCTGGCATTAGTGTAAATGATTCTTTGATACCCCTTTTCCACCAAAGCAGAGCCAGAGCTAGATCGGAGCCAGAGCCTAGTTTCTAATCGGTTCTTTGTGTTTCCACACCCAAAGCCCTAGCTCCGAGCCAGGAAAAGTGGTTCTTAAGTAGCACCAAAACATTGCTGGGCTAGAACAGGCCTAGAAGTAAGAACCGATTACGTCAGGCGCTGGGGGCGGGGTCAACAAGATGAACACAAACTTGAGATCCGCCATTGTGAAATAGCAGCTAATGGAGCTAACAGCTACTGTTCGTTTGTAATCTCCGTCTATACAAATTACGGCGAACTGCATGAATGCGTTGGATTCGCTGTGTTTGCGTTGTGTTTTGATGCCGATGTAGGATCGTAAAGCCATGTGAATCAATAGTAACGCAACGTTTGCATTGTTGATGGAAGGCTTGTTCGCAGCGGTGCTGTGCAGAGACCGATCGCCGTATGATAACGAGTCCAGCGAGAGCACATGACTCCTTATGCTTTTGATTCACTCATGCGTTTTTATATCATATGTGGATCGGTCTGGCAAGCGCTGATGCGTCTCGAACAAGCCTGGTGTGTGTGTGTGTGTGTGTGTGTGTGTGTTTCCCGGCAGGGTTGCTAGGTTTTCACAACAAACCCGCCCAATTGCTACTCAAAACAAGCTCAAAACAAGCCCAATCGCGTTCCAGGGGGGATTCCCCAGTAAAAATCACATTTGGGGGTAAAATATGTGTTTTTTGGCATGGTTGCCTACTAAAATTCGCAATATGGGGCTAAATATCACATAATTGGGGTCGCTTCATCCCGTGGACATGAAAAAACAGCCCGCGGCAAAACCACGGACTTGGCAACATTGCCGCTGCCTCGCTAGCTTTGCTGAGAGAGATGAGACGTATACAGTGACGTAAGACCTGGCTCTGTTGTGGCTCTCAGCCCGTGGAAAAGCAAACGGTTCTTAGAAAGCTCCACAGTCGAACCAACTATGAACTGGGACTAGCTCTGGCTCTGAATTAGCTCTAGCACTGCCTTGGTGGAAAAGGGGTATGATTAGAGCTTTTATGTATTGTTTATCTTCAGGCATGCTAAACATGGTTCTGTGTGTGATTTGGCTAACTTACTAAAGTCAGTGCTTAGTGTTCGTTTTGGGTTAACGTTAGTTCTTGCGACAGATATTTGGCTATAATCGTTCTAAAAATGCAAAAGTTAAAGTGCCATTCAGTAGCGATCATTATAGATCCGCAGTCTTTACTCTCGAGGACTGAACAGGTTCTGCTCGATCATCTTCACTCAAATGTTCTGGGTCTGATTCGGGCTCAGATGGTTTTATTGACGCCGTTGTTTCTAATACTGAACAGCCTCCGGTAAGGGGCGTGACGTTTCCGACGTGCACTGCGGTTAGCGAATCACAACACACTGGGCCAGCTAACCAATCAGAGCCCACTGCGTATTTTTGAGGGACTGGCTTCATACAACCCGGAAAGCATCAGGCCGTTTTACAAGGAGGGACAGAGCAGTGTAGAATAAAGGTCAAATATATGAAAAATAAGGCAATTTTTTTTTAAACGAAGCATGAACACATGTTACAGTGTACCCCACAAACACAGCCAAGCCTTCAAAAGAATGTGTTTTACCACCCCTTTAATAATCCCAATACTGTGGAAACTGTGCATGTACAAAATTTAAAGCCAGCTTTCTTCTACTTGTTAGTATGTAACAAGATTTGACTTGTTACTTTTGCTGTTTTAAATGCAGATCATCTACCTGACACTGGGGGAGTATGGTGCCTATTGTTTGTATGTCATCGGGGTAATGATAGAAGAGGAGAGGGTGGTTTGGTGCTAACAGCATGGTTGGGGTTGACGTGCCACTTTTGGAGTCCTGACTGGGAATCTGGTTGATTTGCTGCTCAGTCAATAAGGACTCTTTTGTTATAGTAACAACATCAAGGAGGATTATTCGTCATTAGAAAAAAGCTGTTTAACCTCAGGACAGCCTATTCTTATCCTCCTTGTGTTCTTGCAAGTCATTGCAACCGGAATGATCAGCAAGGACTTTGTCATTACGAACTGTTCAGTAACAAGATTATACAACCGTTGCACCACTGACCAGTGTTTTTGATGTGTGTGGTTTTTCTGTCCCATTGAGTAAAGTGTTTGACTTTGGGGATGTTTCCATGTTGAAGTGTGGATTCATCTCTTGCATTTTGATTGCAGTATGTATTTTTATTTTGTAATTTTTCAAATTATACTTCCTTTTGCATCTATTGCTTGTCCTGAGTATTTTGACATATACAGAGCTTAGCATGTGGTTCCCTCCCTAATATAAATCTTGTGACAATTGATTTGGGTTTATAATATAGATAAAGTGTTACAACACTAGCATCTAGCACGGCACTGTTGTGTCATTCATTCATCGTGGATCAAGATTATTCACTGGCGAGTACAGAAAATCCCAAAAAAGTGTAAACGTAGATCAACTGAGGCAAGCAGGCTTTGGGACAAACAGAGAAATAAAACAAGTATCAATATCGGCGTGGCTTTTTCGAGATGGAGAGAGCTACACGACAAACTTGGACTTGACAGAGTTAACGGTTAACAATGGTTAACAATGCTTGTGAGAAAATATTCTGCTGAAAATGTATGAACTTTTTTTGGCCAAAATGCACAATGCATTGTTTAGAGCAGTGGTCACCAACCTTTTTAAGCCCAAGATCCCTGACCTCAAGATCAACCTATTGAAGAGTTAAGAGAAAAAGACACCTCCAGATTGTACTTTCAACTTGAGGCCTTTTATTTAGGCTAATTGTATTTGAATTACAGAAATATTTTTGTCCAACTTTTAAATTGTTGCAAGCAAGAAAATATGTGCTGCAGGTTTCAGAGTGAAGAGAGGTATTTACATGCGTGCAACTCGTGATACATTGTTTCAGCATCTTATGCCCGGTACACATTGTAGGGCCCTATGATTTCCGCAATGCAGAAAACGTGGACGAAATCGCGGAATGTAGTCAAAACGGAATTTTATGTATAACACGGAATTTCACTTAATTTTTGATGAATAAATAAAAAGCAGGTCAGTACACTTAAATAAATAGTGATTTAGACTAGGGTCTGTGAATATTAAACTGCAAACGCTATTTAAATATGAATCCTGGATGATCCTGTGTGAATGAATGGCGCAGACACGCGCTTTCATTTACCACTCACACACACACACTGACAGCGTTCTGAACCATGCCCAAGGACGTTTGACCCCCAAAGCCTGGTTTGTTTGACTAGTGTGATCGCTCCGTACTGTGCCAGAGCACGGTTCAGTGGGACTCGGGTGAGGTACGCATGTAGTGTGAGCGCTAACCGCGCCGGAGCGCGGAACAGCTGCTATTCGTATGCTCTACTGGACATTTGGGTCAGGGCACGGGACAAGTCGTCATATTGTCATATCATCCTAGTTTCCTTTCCTTGCGTCTTAGCTCCACCCCTTCAGGATGTGAGGAAAGGATGCAAGGAAAAGATGCGAGGATGGAGGAATTGAATGAAGTGAAATGATATATCCTTGCTCCCTTTAGCATCCCTTCAAAGTGACGTCAATCAATGATAACTCTACATCGCTGGATTTAGCTCGCATGTTGGGATTCTTGAACATTAGAGATAATTATTTATATTGTAATAGTTTCAACCTCCACAAAATACAACATTTGTCCGTATTTTTCATATTATGTTATTATTAACAATTAATTATTCCCAGTTATTAACTGCTTTTTATTTGTTGTATAGTATTACAGTTTGTTTAATTTTCTTTAATTTTCTTGTGCTTTGATATAATTCTGCAACTGTCCTACTATAGTTGTTATAATTCCACATACATTTGTGTCATGTACATGTAAACAATAATGATAATTATAAAAACAATAATTAATAAACTGTGGCAAGATGTGAAGGGGGAGGAGAATTTATACGTGCCTCACGTTTAATAAACACTTTCGCAAAGGATACGCCTGTGTATCCTATATCCTATATCCTATCCTATACTATCATCATACTGATGACGTTTTATTCTTCTTGCGTTATAGCCTATAATTCTATAGATGTCATCATCGTACAGTCTACATACATTTCGTACCCAAGTTTATTAGTTTTATGTCATACAGTGTGATTTGTAATGATCTTATTTGGTTTCCAAAATCTCGCAATCTAGCAGGTATTAGAGAGGCTTGATGCATAGTAAATTAACTAAGCTGCTCTGAAATGCTGAAACAAATACAGTCAAGCATAATGTAAGCTATTTATGTATTTATTTTTCTATTATTTATGGGAGCTACAGGGACAATCTCAAAGTTCTACCAGTCGATCGGGATCAACGGGTTGACGACCACTGATTTAAAGGAAAAAGGGCACTGCACACCAACTCCAAAATCTCATCTTAGCTTTTGAAGCATAGTGAAAAAAGCATCATGATTTGTCACTACTTTGCTGCCTCGGGGCCTGGATACTTTGCAATCATTTAAGGAACAATAAATTCTACAGGAATTTACAGGAGAATGTCAGGACGGCAGTTCATAACTTCAAGCTTTGGAGAGGTTGGATGATGCAACAAGACAACAATGACCCAAAGCACACAAATAAATCAACTAAAGAATGGCTGAAAAGAACAAAATACATGCTTTCCTCTAGAATATGACAAAATGAGATGCTGTGCCATAACCTAAAGAGGCCTGTGCTGTTAAGACAACAGGACAGAAATATTTATAAATGGTAAAGGAGGATCTGCAAGTTAAATTAAAAGTGTCACTTACTTTCTCTATGAATGATTACTCAATGTATTAAATACAATGTAATAAGTGCAATTGTTTGTGTTATATAGTTTGTCTATAATTGTGACATAAATTATGATCAATGCAAAAATTCCGATATTTTCTATGGAGTTCCTAAACTTATTCTTAGGCACTTTGTGTGTCTTTGCTAGCAGCATTTCACTAAACTCCTTTGCGTGCCAGTAATTCAACATTCAGATGCCTTAACATTATAAGCAGCGCTGTACTGTTCCTCTAAATTAAAGGTGTCATGAACTGGATTTAAAACAAAATTTTATACTGTTGTCTGAGGTCAACTTATGACGTTCGCGTGGTTTTTACATTCAGAAACATTATAATGAATAAGTAATAGACTATTTTCTGCCTTGGTTTTGAGGCTCTCTGAAGAAAGCGTCGGTTTTGATGGGCGTGCCACACTGAAGACTTGGAAGTAAATGCCCACGGCTAGGATTGGATACAATTTGCATATTTAATGAGCTTCAGCTCCTCTCAGTACATGTGGGAATTGATTTGAAAGTGTCTGCGGAAACACTCACAGGACTCGCAAAATCTCTTTATCAAACAAACATGAAGATTCATCTCTCATCCACCGGCGATTGATTGGAATGTTGTCACCCGATCAGTGAATATAACTGCGAACCGTACACACATACATACACACGTGCGCGCGCAAGAAAGGAATATTATTTCACGATTTAAGATAGCCCGTCGGCAGGCTGAAAAACACATAGCCCCGGGGACGTTGGGCTTTTAAAAAAAGTCAAGTCCGAGCCCTGGCCCATTACGTTACAAGTCCGAGTATGATCACGAATGAAGCAATAACACTTCAAATAGATTCTCCAGCCTGTGACCGTGTGCTAAGGTATGTAATCAATAGATTTCAAACGATCTGTAACAATGCAATACTAACACATATAAAAAACATGTTTTACTCACATACTGTAAAGTGTGTGTTTCACCGTTCCTGTCGGATCCAATATAGAAGGCACAGCATTGTGTTTTAATCTCAATATGTCTGAATCCAGTCTCGACCTGTCTCTTGTTTACAATCGATTCTGTGGTGAAATGAAGCGAACAAATGCTTCTTACGCACGTGAACTGGAACCGTCATGTTTATTGCTTGGTATTGCGACCCGTTTAGCTCCACGAGTCGGTGGGGGGGCTTGAGGCGGTGCTTCTGCATCCTATTACGTAAGTGGTCGACATATTCTGAGATTGATCGTTTTCGGGGCCTGGTGTCAATAAAAGCTTTTCTTTGCCTAACAAGGAAGTTTTCAGCTCTGAAACTTACAGGATATTCTTATATCACGATGAACTTTTATATATCAAAGGCTCAAGGGAAAGTTGATTTCTCAATTCATTACACCTTTAAGGCCTAAAGCAAAATATGAAATAGTGTTCAAACAATCGTATAAACACTGATGGCTGTGCTGAATTGAGCGTCAGCGTCAGTTCTGTCAGACCAAGTAGTCAAGACGCTGCTAATGATATTGGCAACAACACGGTCTCATCAGCTGATTTGCATGAGCTGTTTCAACTCCCCTCACTGCTAATGGCTACGCTAAAAACAGGGCGCCTATTTAAAGCAGATTCAGTTAGCTCTTACTACTTGCTGCTCGCTGCTTTGCAATCAGGATAAGAATTTATTGGTTTTCTTATGCTTTATTACTATGCATTTTTTGCAGTCTGCTTTATTATATCATCTAACCATACACAAGGTTCTTTAAAGTGCAATTGCCTTTCACTTTGTATATTGAGTGAGATAAGTATGTGGCTTATTACAATACAGCACTTTTTCCCTCTAAAATTAAGTATTGCCTTTAGAATTTGAATATAATTCGAATTTTGCTAATATTTAAGAAATTATTTCGAATTTAGCTTTTCAGACATTTTGACAGCCCTAACACACACTCACCAGCCACTTTATTAGATACACCTTGTTATTACCGGGTTTAACCACCTTTTGCCTTAAGAGCTGCCCTAATTGTTCTTGGCATAGATTCAACAAGAAGTTGGAAACATTCCTATGAAGGTATTTTTGGTGCAAAACAACTGAACACGCGTGCAAGTGGAATTTGTATCTGTAGAGCATATCCACATATGTGTATCAATAAATTTGAAGTCACAGAGAAAAATATTTTAGGAGTTGCATACTTGTAGATTTTTTTTCTCACCTACAAACACAACACAACAGTTCCACCTTCACACATTCTTCACTGCAGGTGCACAAATCCTATTCTACGAATCACACATGAAAAAACTCATACGCTCACATTTTTGCTACAGTTGCTGCAGTGAATATGGTGCAAAACGCATTCACACACCCGTATCAAAAATGTGAAGTCACAGACGAATTTTGCACATCCGCAAATTAATATGTGAATCCATGCAATGAGAGTTGCACACTTGTAGAATATTTGGTCACAAATGCATTTATTTTCTTGGATATTTTTCTAACACAATCACAAGTCCAATCACTACAACTGCTTGAATCTGCTGCTGCGAGTCTCAAACGCAGTTTTTTCGCCTTCAAATGACAAGTTCCTCGGCTCTCACTTTTGCACCATATACTACGCGAAATGTGGAGCAAAAGTGATTTGTGCATCTGTGAGGCAGCGGTTCAGAGAGCAGAGAATTTCAGCCAATCAGAAGAGCTCTTTTAAACCGGCGACGCGCGACCGTGAACGGTAAAAATACATGAGCAATCTCTCCCTAGCAGGCGAAGTCAAGTCACGTTACTAATAAAGGTATGTTTCTTTTCTCCCTCCCCATGCAATCACTCACCGTTATACATTTGTTTAAGTAGTTTTAATATGTGCACTGGTCGGCTAAATTGGTGATCATTGTTTCTTGAGCTAGCCTTTCTTGTTTCACGAAATGTAATCTATTGTTAAGTTTGCCATCCAATCGTCTCATAATTAAAGATACTCTCATATTAAACGATGTATTCCTTTTATTCTCTTCAGCTTTACCTTCTAGAAAAATTACAGAACAGGGTGGGTCTTCACAGGTCAAGTAACTTATGCACCCATTGTAACACTACCATGTTGTTCTTTTCTTTTTTCTTTTTTGGTTTGGTTTGTTTTTGGTGGATGATAACATTTATAGAAATACCAGGCTTTATAAAATGTTAATTAACCTGCTCTGTGACTCACTGCAGCTTCCAAATAGGCCTAGGCCTATACTGGGCAAAAAATATCCCTTTACTTTACTATGGTATTTCTATAAATGTTATCATCCACCAAAAAAATACAAAAAAGACAAGAAAAACATGGTTCACATGGTAGTCTTACAATGGGTGCATAAGTTACTTGATATGATGCTGACTTGTGAAGACCCACCCCATTCTGTCATTTCTCTAGATGGTAAAGCTGAAGAGAAAATAAGGAATACACTACTTCATATGAGAGAATATTTAATTATGAGACGATTGGATAGCAAACTTAACCGTACAGATAGGCTAGTGTTAGCGTAACTTACATTTTGTAAAACAGGAAAGGCTAACCCAACTAAGAAACAATTATTACCATCTTAGTCGGCCAGTGCACATATTAAAACTACTTAGATAAATGTATAAAGGTGTGTGATTGCAGGGGGAGAGAGAAAAAACATACCTTTCCAGGACTCAATTTTTATCAAAAGTTTGGAGTGAGATTAGTGTCTGTTAGGGGAGGAGCCACTCAGATATTTGCAGCAGCGGCCCATCTGCCCAAATTTTACCTATTGTTCATAAATTACCAGCACAAATAGAAGTTATGCCGCTCGTTGACTTAAGTGCCTGTTCTTTGGCCTGATGCCCTTTACTGTTTACATGCCTGTTCATATCTGTCACACCTTGATGGGCACATGAGCTCTCCTGTCTGCAGTAGTAGGAGCTGGTGGTGCCTATGGTGATGAATGGCCATGTGGTTGACCACTCACTTTTAAAAGTACACCTATAGGTGGCTGCTCCACTTAATGCTTTCTTCTTCCCTGTTTTGTCATTAGCTCTTCCAGTGTCTCCTCCTCTGATCTGACAATCTTTTTAAGGGACTGACCCATTGGAGCCCAGGATTAAATAAAATCTTGCTTTTTCCCTGATATCTTTAATCAGACAAATGCAGTGATTAAATGTATGCATTACAAGGATATAAAACATTACTGAAACGTGGCAATCTGCTTTAAGTCTTAACACAGCTGAAAAGAGTATTAGTTCATGAGAATTTGAAATAAAATAAAATACATCTCCAGTTCTTTCCTTATTTTCTGGTAGCCAAAGCTAAGCTCTAGCTTAAGCAGTTGGAGAGTTTTTGACTACATCAATAATAATTGAGTGTGAACCGTTTAGGGTTTATTTTTGCAAAATCCACATTCAAAGTAATTACAATTAATAAGTAGCAAGTAATTAAAAACAATTACAGGTGAGACCACTGATGTCTCCTCATTAGCATAATGCCAACATTCACGTTTTTTTATCTATAGCATTAGTTTTGAAAAATAGCATCCTACACATAGAAACTATAGCCACCACAACATGCCACAGATGTAATATAAATCTTTGTGAAAAACCTATTCCCTTATCTTATATTCTATTATAAATGTATATATTATAAATCTATTATAAAGTTAATCATCATTTAACATAATAAATAGGCTACAGTAGAATGTGAGATCTACTAAAGGTGGTCGTTAGTAGTTTATTAAAACGCTTATTTATGTTGGTGCAGGAGGATGTTTTCTAAGACCAGTGCTGCGATAGGAACGGCTCACATCTTATCACACTTTTGGAGCTTTTATGGAGTTTATGGTTATTCGCGCGCCATGCATGCACAATTAAATGAACCGGGCTTCAGTCATGTTGCACAGATAATTGGTCCGTTCCATTCGTACGGGAACTTGGTGCTTATAAAAGCTCACAACGCGCGATGTATATAATTCATATCCTGCTTCATGTTTCCATTAAACATGTTAATGTAGGTGTTTGTAGGCTACTTGCTTGAATTGTATATTTATTGTACAATTGTGCATTAATTATACTATATACATCCATTAATTATAGTCTACCCTACTATGTTTTACTATAAGGAGGAACAAGTTGCCTTCGCCTGCTAGGCAGAGATTGCTCATGTATTTTTACCGTTCACGGTCGCGTGCCGCCGGTTTAAAAGAGCTCTTCTGATTGGCTGAAATTCGCTGCTCTCTGAACCGCTGCCTCACAGATGCACAAATCACTTTTGCTCCACATTTCGCGTAGTATATGGTGCAAAAGTGAGAGTGCGAGGAACTTGTCATTTGAAGGCGAAAAAACTGCGTTTGAGACTCGCAGCAGCAGATTCAAGCAGTTGTAGTGATTGGACTTGTGATTGTGTTAGAAAAATATCCAAGAAAATAAATGCATTTGTGACCAAATATTCTACAATTGTGCAACTCTCATTGCATGGATTCACATATTAATTTGCGGATGTGCAAAATTCGTCTGTGACTTCACATTTTTGATACGGGTGTGTGAATGCGTTTTGCACCATATTCACTGCAGCAACTGTAGCAAAAATGTGAGCGTATGAGTTTTTTCATGTGTGATTCGTAGAATAGGATTTGTGCACCTGCAGTGAAGAATGTGTGAAGGTGGAACTGTTGTGTTGTGTTTGTAGGTGAGAAAAAAAATCTACAAGTATGCAACTCCTAAAATATTTTTCTCTGTGACTTCAAATTTATTGATACACATATGTGGATATGCTCTACAGATACAAATTCCACTCGCACGCTGTTCAGTTGTTTTGCACCAAAAATACCTTCATACATTTCTCCGATTCCTCAGGTCCATACTGATAAGTTAGCATCATGCAGTTGCTGCAGATTTGTCGCCTGCACATCCGTGATACGAATCCTCAGTTTCACCTGTAGTGATAAACAGGAGTTCCTTTCATCTGCCATGATGAGAAGGACAGGACTCAAAAACTCACACCTCCAAAAGAAGTTCCACAATCAAGGAAATAGGTGAGCTAGGAGATAAGCTTTCCTGTAGCTCAAACAGTAGAGTGTGGCGCTAGCAATGCCAAGGTCATGGGTTCGATTCCCAGGGAAAGCAAGAACTGACAAAATGTAAAATGTGTACCTTGAATGCAATGTAAGTCGCTTTGGATAAAAGCGTCTGCTAAATGTAAATGTAATGTAATGTAATAAGCCTGCAAAGACAATTGTGGAAGGGCTATCTTTCGGCTTAGGTTATCAAGTCTATCTTAACTTCTTAACCCGCACCGGTTCGTGGGCGGGGAGGTTGACGGAAGTGGGCGTGTCTTTTATTTACTTTTGTTTTATACAAAATATTCAATCAACTATCACAAACTATGCATCATTTGAAAGCTAAAACACTCAAGATTCATGATCTGAACTTAATTTTGCAATAAATACACCAGAGAAGAAAGGGTTAAATGAAATGCTAAAGGACCGGCCATGTAAACATTAGCATAATATTAGCGGTACTCATCTTTCATCTCCTGCCGTTCAGATCAGATCGGACGAATCCAATAAACACCCGCATACATCTCTGTGTAAGGGTCCACTCTTCAAAATGCATCCCACTTTTTAATCCAAAACAACGAAAAAATAGGGAAAAAACAATAGATGCTAATTCAATCACTCAGGCAGAATTGCTCTAAACTTGTCATGGTAAATAGTCAGGAAGTGCATAAAAACAAAAGACTTAATGTCTCAAACACTTACACGGCCTGATGTAATCTCCTTAGAATTTCCTCAAGTTTACTTCAAAATGTAAAACACAATATAGATTATGTTTTCAGTTATATTCTGTTACATTGGAACCTAGATATAACAATGTATAAATTTGTAATCCCACACCCATCACCGTTTGCCATTGTTCACCCCAGTCCCTCAGTGCTGAGACAAGGTGTGAATGAACACTGACTCAGACTCAACAAATTGGTTTTGCCATGTGGCTTGAAGCCACAAAGCATGGATTTCCTACACAAAATTGAGAAAATCTTCTCCATTTCCTTTAAAGGTCCCATGGCATTGCATGGCATTTTTCTATTATTTTATAGTGTTTCCTGAGGTGTACTTATATTGTTAGTATGATTTTTACATCATAAAATGTCATAATTTAGAAATAAAAGGCATTTTGTCTATACTGCGGTTTGCCCTGTGGCTGACTGCCCTGTTTCAAGAGGCGTGTCTGCTGTGAGACCAGTAAAAACACCCACTGTTGTGATTGGCTGACATCTTTGCATTTGAAATGAGCGGAGGGGGCGTGGTTTAACGAGGTCTACGACGCACGAGCTGCTGCCAGAGAGACGGATGGACCTGAGTTCACTTCTCATCAGTTCTGTCAGTCTCAGTTCAGGGTGAACTGTTGTAGTTACTAGAATATACTTCAGGTTATTCGTTTATTTCTAGTCGGAGGGGCTGTCACTCATGTCAGAAAGTTAGTAACTTTAGTAAATTATGGATCAGCGCTGACTCGAGACGCGAACCGTTTAGAACGATTCAGTCCGATTTGGTGAACTGGTTCGGTTCACTAAAAAGAACCGATTCAAAAGAATGATTCGGTCGCGAACCGGACATCACGGAGACTGAGCGATTGCTAACAAAGTTATTTATAGTAACTATGGAGTTGTGAGAGCGCTGTCTATCAGCGCGAGTTTATTGTGTTTGTATCTGAGAGTTCTGAATAAACACGAGTCCCAGTCACGCCGAGTCCGTCTTCATCATTATTCTACCAACTTTGTAACACATGCAATGTACCATTACAGCGAGATGAATGAGTTAGTAAGTTTGATTAAAGCATTATTTCTAGATATGTTCCAATCATATGAAAAGCGTCATGACGCGCATTGAGTAACTTACACAGCGCAAACAAAGACACAACAGCAGTAATCGAATTTAATCTAGTTTATTGTGGGGAAAGCTGGCTAGCCTAGCCGGATACCATCACGCTTACCCCCCTTCTGCTTAATCTCACGCCGCGTTTGGTGCCTCCGCTGTGGGCCAGATGCATTACTGGGGGTCGGGGATGTTGAAGGCCGAGCTTCGGCGTGCGTGAGGTTTATCTCTAAAGATGTGGCTCTGCCGATGTTAAGCAGAAACTCCCGACTGTATGCACATTTAAGAACAGATAGACGCGACGAGGACGTACAAAAACACTGACTCACAAGATAGAAAACACGAAAACACCGTTCTGTCTGGAGAGAGAGAAGCCGCAGTGTGTGCACGAATAATAAATAATTAGCTACACATAAGAAATCACTGATCACAGATCAGAAGGAACTGAAAAAAGACTTCTGTTTTCATTTGTACATCCAAACACTGAGAAACTGCCAGCGTTCACTCGTTCACAAGCCGAGGACAATAATATAGCGTTTGCATGGGCGTGCCAGATTCTCTGGGCGGAGGAAAGGGAGGTAACCGTTCCTGCTTGGACGTCAAACCAGGAGACTTCAGGATTGGCTAGTCTGGCCTGTCATTTTCTCAAAGGCAGAGAAAGACAGCCAGAACTCGGTTTTACACCGATCAACATTTCTTTCCACTTGGGGACAATATTCAGGCTAAGGGAACTCATATTAATGTTGAAATACCTCATAAAATGAAAATTTCATGCCATGGGACCTTTAACAGAACTCTAAATACTCAATGAGTGTTGTTTGTATACATGCACAATATACAAACGTATTTATTAAGGTATACATTAATGCATAGGTAAAAGTTCAACATAACCCGATGAAATTTGGATTATATGTTTTCAGCACAATGCCTAGGTAAATCTGAAATTGGTTTGGTAAGTGAATTATGCATTGGAAAAACCGTAGAGACATTTTTCTAAACATGAACTTTAAGCTATGCAAATGAACCACATGTCAGAGAAGGGCCATACCTTGGCCACCTTTAACAGCCAATCAAAACACAGGATCTGAAAGGTGCCAATTTGCAATTCCCTCCTTTTCAGGAGAGATAAAAAGGTTCTCTCTAAGACAGAGAGTTGTTCCAGTTCTGGCCTCAAGGATTCTGGTTCCAGGGTTCTAGTTTTCTGGGTTGCTCCAGAGTTCCAGTTCTGGGTTCCAGCTCCAGTTCCTGGTTCCAGTCCCAAGAGTTTACAGTTCCAGGATGCACTAAGCTGAAGGAACAAGCTGTTTCTCTCTCCCTCTTGAAAGAGAGAAACAAAGAAGTTCTGTAAGAAGTGAATTTGGGGAGTTCACAACAGGATCAACAACCATAAGCTCAGCGCCCCCCATTTTCAAGATCGTCTGCACTAACTTCAGAATTTCTTTAGAGATCCTCCAGATCTCCGTGTTCCAGAAGCCCAGATATTCTCTACGGACTTCAGAATCCTTTCATCAGAGATCCTCCAGATCTGCATGTTCCAGACTGCCCGGATTTACCTTGACTTCAGATTGTAAAGATCCTTCCATCTGCGTGTTCCAGAGGATAAAGATCGTCTGCACAGACGTTAGAACCTTCAACTTCAAGGCTCCTTCATCTGTGTGTTCCAGAATAAGGATCTTCTCTGTGCTTCAGGAGTTCAGCGTTCACAAGTACTTCGTGTTCAAGGCTGTGAAACGGAATCCAACTCCTTTCATCCCACTACAACGCGACACAGCTCAGCAAGTGGAAGACGACGTCACCGCTCGGACTCAGCACATCATCAGGCGGAATGTAAATATACCACTTCACCAAACCTCTTTCCAGAGACCTTGGCATTAGTGTATATTGTCAGAATATGGTTATCTAATTTGTATTAGATTTTGCATAGCTGATGTCAGTTAATAACAAATAATCTCTCTATTTATTTGTTGAATTTAGAATAAGGTTTACCTTATTACTGTTTATCTTTCCATAAGATAACTTGTAATTCCCACAGTAACATCCAATTCATTCACTTGCATTCACCATACCCTTTGCACTTTATCCATTCAGTAGTTGTTAGTTACTCTTGTCTATCCTTTTGTTAAAGGTATTATGAACTGGCTTTTTAAAAAATTGTATACTGTTGTCTGAGGTCAACTTATGACCTTTGCGTGGTTTTTACATTAAAAAACATCTTAATGAATAAGTAATAGACTATTTTCTACCCTGGGTTTGAGGCTCTCTCCAGGAACGCTCGTTTTTATGGGCGTGCCGCACTGAAGACTTGGAAGTAAACGCCCACGACTAGGATTGGATACGATTTGCATATTTAATGAGCTTCAGCTCCCCTGTCAGTACATGTGGGAGTTGTTTTGAAAGTGTGTGGGAAAACGGCAACCGGAATGAATTGCCCACAGGGCTCGCAAAATGCCTTTATCAAACAAACACAATGATTTATCTTTCATCCACCCGCGATTGATTGGAATGTTATATATTTATTACTTGGCCCACCCGATCGGTGGATATAATCACGAACCGTGCATCACACACTCACATGCCTCACTGCAGAGTCAGACAAATCAGCATGTTCTAAACTTCCGCGATTGTATTTTTCCTTCAAATATCAAGTCAAGAGAGTGAACAATGCACATCAAGAAAGGGATGTTATTTCACTATTTAAGATGTCTTCCCCATGTGAGCTGGATATTCATTAAAAATAAAGTTAATCCATGCATTCATAATATTGGAATCCAAATGAGTCGGTGGGCGGGGCTACATAATCAGGCGTTATTCTTTTTCTGTTGAGGTGGTGTTTCACTACACGATGACGTCAAGGTGTGGCATATTCTCAGATCAATCGTTTGCTGGGCCTAGTGTCAATAAAAGCTTTTCTTTGACTAACAAGGACGTTTTCAGCCCTGAAACTTACAGGATATTCTTATACTACCATGACCTTTTATCAAAAGCTCAAGGGAAAGTTAATTTCTCAATTTTTGACCCCTTTAATAAAATCCTTTTGTTACATTTGTGTCTTCCTTGTGTTGATAATACAGTAAGAGGCTCTACAAGTTACGATATCTCACAAATCCTTTAGATTGGTCAGATGATAAACTTCCTACAATTTATCATTCTAATTCAGTCAACAATCTTTCATGATTGTTATTTATTTTCATGGTGAAAATAATTGGTTGGTGCCACGTAATATAGGAAGGAATCTTCTGACACTCTCGCACTCACCTTAGGTGATATGTGACCCAAAACTCAATATTAATATTAATACTAAATATTAATATTTAAGAACTTAATTCACTACACACCACATCCCAACAGTGCTATATTGGATTGAGATTTGGTGACTCTGGAGGCCATTTGAGGATATTGAATGCATTGTCATGTTCAAGAAACCAGTTTGAAATGATTTGAGCGTTGTTACATAACACATTATTCTGCTGGAAGTAGCCATCAGAAGATGGGTACACTGTGGTCATAAAGGGATGGACATGGTCAGCAACAATACTCAGGTAGGATGTGGCATTTAAACAATGCTCAGTTGGTACTAAGGGGCCCAAAGTGTGTCATGAAAATATACCCCACACATTACACCACCAGCAGCCTGAACCATTGACACAAGGCAGGATTGATTGATGCTTTCATGTTGTTTACGCCAAATTCCAACCCTACCATCTAAATGTTGCAGCAGAAATTGAGACTCATCAGACCAGACAACGTTTTTTCAATCTTCTATTGTCCAGTTTTGTCGCCTCATTTTCCTGTTCTTTGCTGATACGATGTGGTCTTCTTGCTGCTGTAGCCCAACTGTTTCAAGGTTTGACGTGTTATACATTCAGAGATGCTCTTCTGCATACCTAGGTTGTAACGTGTGGTTATTTGAGTTACTGTTGCCTATCAGCTTGAACCAGTCTAGCCATTCTCCTTTGACCTCTGGCATCAACAAGGCATTTTTGCCCACAGAACTACCGACCACTGGATATTTTCTCTTTTTCAGATCATTCTTTGTAAAGATCGTTGTGCGTGAAAATCACTGTAGATCAGCAGTATCTTAAATACTCAGATTAGCCATGGCACCAACAACCATGCCATGTTCAAAGTCACTTAAATCACCTTTCTTCACCTTGGATTCTTGTTTTAAATTGCGTGTAAGTGGAGTATGTCTGGACACACTGAAGGTACCCGCTGATGTTCCATTCCATCTGGTTATAGTGGTCAATAATTAAACATCAGATACATTTTGAATGAAAAATGTTACCTCCGACGAAAATCTGGCAGTGTCAGAAGATTTGACTCACAGTCCTGCAGTGTGAATTCTACAACAACCATCAAATTGTCTTTGTTTTCCAAGACAAGCCATGACCAAAATGAACGTTTGAGATTTCTTTGTAGCCACCATTTCAATCCCGCGTGTAATGCAGCTCACTGTCACATGTCATTGATTGATGATGTAAAACTCCGGATGAGTTTTCTTCAGTGCGTCCGTTTTTAAGGTGTCTTGACTGTCGTACAGTCTGACATTAATGACAATTGAGATCTTACAGTGCAACATGGCTCACAGCGAGGATCATGTTCGTACAGTCTGACAACAATCGCAAAGGACTATTTTAAATGTGTGCACCCGGCTTTAATCAGCAAACAGCCGTAATATATTTTACCTTAAAACACTGTTAAATGCAAACAAGTATTGACAATAACTGAAACTGCTAGTACTGGTCAAGCCCCCATTTTCAGTTCAAGGTACATTGACCTTTGGATAAATGTATATTGAATTTGTTTATCCTGTATTAAATGTATACATAAACAAATAATTTTCAAAGTCATGCCACCCACTTGAGCACAAGTGTAATGTTGGAGCCTCTAGATCAGGGGTGTCCAAACTCGGTCCTGGAGGGCCACTGTCCTGCAGAGTTTCACTCCAACTCGCCTCAACACACCTGCCTGGAAGTTTCCAGTATGCCTAGTAAGACCTTGATTAACTGGTTCAGGTGTGTTTAATTAGAGTTGGAGCTAAACTCTGCAGGACAGTGGCCCTCCAGGAGCAGGATTGGAACCCCTGCTCTAGATCATACCCTTGATATATTATCTGCATTATTTAATCATAGAGTT
This sequence comes from Gobio gobio, assembly GCF_949357685.1. Taxonomy (NCBI): domain Eukaryota; kingdom Metazoa; phylum Chordata; class Actinopteri; order Cypriniformes; family Gobionidae; genus Gobio; species Gobio gobio. The sequence goes on along the minus strand of NC_137116.1, from coordinate 267,106 downwards.
TAGCATTTCAGGAAACCTTTAGTTTAAACAATTACAACAGTTTCTTTGCCATACAAATAAATGATGTACAGTAAGATAAATAAAACAAAACAGTAAATGTATTGTAACTCATTTGTTACAAACTGCTCAGACTGCTCAGATTGGTTGAGGATCCAAATGCAGCTGTTCATTGGGGCAATCCAGAATTGTAATCCAAAAGACAGGCGAATTATCGAAACCACAAGGCAAACAATCCAGATAACAACAGGGTAGAAAACATAGGCAAACAGGAAAATCCAGAAGACCAGAAGTGTTATTTCACCAGTCATAATGTTATGCCTATTCATATATGTTATGCATATATATATATATATATATATATATATATATATATATATATATATATATATATATATATATATATATATATATATATATATATATATGATTTCTCAATGTGGTTTTCCCAAAGTGGTTTCTTATTTTTTTCCAGAGATGTATATACACAGAATAGGCATAACATTATGACTGGTGAAATAACACTTCTGGTCTTCTGGATTTTCCTGTTTGCCTATGTTTTCTATATATATATCAGGGCTCCGAACCGGTTCAAGGAACGAAAACGAAAACCGGAAACGAACGAAATTTTAAGAGGAACAAAAACGAAAACGAAATCAAAATCAATTTGAATCGTTCTGAACAGAAACGTTAATTTGAAATGACCATTAACCGGTTAATAACGTTATTTTATCGTTCTCTTTAATATTTTTATTTGGCAGTGACCAATCATGAAATGAGTAGTAAAGCATGTGACGTTGACGGATCAAGCGTGAGTGAAATGCCCGCGCACCAGTCATCTATGAATCTACCGTCAGTGCAGAGCGCGCATTTTCATGCCTCAAGTACATTTCTTTCCCCGCTGAGGTCTACAATGAATGTGCAGGTATTGGAGGACATTCTTTTCGAACGTTTAAATAAGCAGTTCGGACTTTAAGCTCAAACAGACTGATTTAGGCTAGTTTATAGATTCCGTTTAAGCCTATCCAAGTAGGCTATAGCATCTATCAAACATTTTTCCTATAGTCTTTCAGATTGCCAATACAGGACAGGTCAATGTTTTCTATACGGTTGATGCTTCGTATTAAATTGCATGTTATATTGCATTAAATGATCAAGCTTTATTAGCTGACTGAATTTGATTATGTGATGCAAGGACGTGTTGCGCAGTGTTTGCTTTGAAATTACCAGTTGACGGTGCGTTAATGGTTATCCAGTTTATTTATTCTTTATTTATACATTTAAAACAAGTCGTGTTGAAAAAAAGTTACCGGTATGTAACGTTACAAAGAATGTTATTACTCTTCTGAAAAGAATTAGGCATAAGGGCCACTTTCGATTGTCTAACGCTCCAAAACAGGTCCGCTGTTTATGCTTTGTAATTAATGCATGTATTTCTGTTGTGGTTTTAAAAATGTTATGAAATAAATATTCAAGTTTAATTACCATGCGTTATATTATTATTGAGTGAAAATAAGTCTATTTATAGCCTACATATTTGTTTAAAGTATAGGCTAAAATAAAATAACGTTATTAACCGGTATTTTTTCAAATCAAACCGTTTTCGGAACAGTAATTTTTATTGAGGAACGCAAAAACGGAAACGTTAAAATATCGATTCTGCTCGGAGTGAACCGATTGATATTTTTTTGTATATATAAAATTGTTTTCTGTAATTAATAAAGTTTTTAATATTTTGATATTGTATTAATTTCAGTTACTCTCCAAATTAATGTAGAAACAATTTAAAGACGGCATATTTTAAATATTTGTTGTAATGGCATCTTTTTATGAATGAAGGCCAGTATCACTGATAATAATGTCTCTATGAAACATTAATGACGTTACATTACAGTATAAATGAAAGCTACCAATTTCAACATTTATTAGGCAAAAAAAAACTTAAAACAATCTTTAAATAAACCCATTATAATAAATGTTATATTTACCTGTGGCCTTCCCTGTTCCCAGATCGGCCGCTGCCGAACATGACGCGGATCTGATGCGCTGTCACGCGCATCTCATTTTCTCACGTTCATTTAAGACGTTATTTAACTAATTTAAGACTCCTATTATGAGAATACTCGACAAAACTGACATTTTGGCAACATTCTCTGTGTTGTTGTTATTGTTTATTCAAGAGCGAAAGAGAACTTTGTGTGTGCACGAGACTGGCGCAGCTAGGGATCTGATTGAGATAGCCACACAGACAGGAAACTGACATACAGCGCGTTCTCTTCTGTCTTGTCACGCTTAGATGGTTTAACCCTAAAGGGACCTTCGGGACAAATGTGGGTAAAATCTTTTTTTCTTTAATTTTAAAAATACTTCCCTTAATCGGAGCGGTACAAGGCTTGGCTAGTTTGCCACCTGAACACAAAAATAAATAAATTGACTCAATTTTACAATGTTAAAACTCCTTAATTGGGCCTTCGTGGACAAAAATGGGCACCCATAGGAATGAATGGGAATTTAATAGATTTCAGAGCTTTTTTTTTATTATTTGTATAAAAAAATAAAATAAATCCAACACAATGCAGATCATACATACACATTAATGAAGGGGTGAGTCTGTACAACATTCTGAATGTGGCAAATATTCACACATGCACACACATACACACACAAACAAAACATTCAATGAGCCTATAACAAAGCTTTTTTTATTAAATTCAATTCAATTCAAATGGATTTGTATAGTGCTTTTCACGATACATATCGTTTCAAAGCAGCTTCACAGAAAATGCATCTACATTACAATTTAAATTGATTTGTACATGTTATGCATTTCAGAATTGCACATATACAAGCACACAGATTAGCTAACTATCTATTATTAATCAATATAATAGCTATGGCATAGAAATAAGAATACATGTTGTTAATGAATAGGTATATAGATGAGCATGAGTGCGTGTTGATGCAGAGCTGCGTCATCTGAAGTCCTCGCAGGAGTTGAGTCGTCTCTTCACAGGTGATGGTCAGAGAGAGTAGAGGGCACATCTCGTCAAACTGACAGGTTTATTGCCCTTTAAGCCACGCCCCTTTTGACAGTGGGAATTTTCCCATGCTAGCTCCTCCCCCTTATGGGGGGTGTATGTACACCATGGGGAAATTGGACATGTGTAACGCCCCTCATGGGTTGAACATCTGAAGCGTGGGAAAATTTCCCCAACGCACAGAAGTTCTAAGTGATGTTAACTTTTTTAAAGAAATGTATAATAAAGAGATGATATCAGTGTTTTTTATTTTTATTAAAGAAGACGTAATTTCATTACATATGAAATCTTTATCACTTTTAAAACGTTAAAGCATCGATATGTTAAAATTGCATTTTTTTCTCTAAAAGTTGTCCAAAAAAGTGTTATTTTAAGTGTTCTTTTAAGATGTCAAGACATTTTTAAGATGTAAAGAAATCAATAATATACACAAAAGCAAATGTGTCCATTCAGATTTGGAAAAAAAAACTATTGCATTTTACATAAATTAGTTTAAAACTGTTAAAACACACACACACACTCTCTCTCTCTCACACACACACACACACGTTTTATTATCCTCCCACTGCTATTCCCCCCATTCAAAGGAATTTGCGACTGTTTGTAACTTTGTGTGTTTTTCTAAAAAGTTCGAAAACGATCAAAGAATGTTTAAAAACGAATGTGCTTGAAACTTTTTAAAATGTCAGACATTGTGTTTGGATAACAGTGACAAGATCAGGGAATAGTTTTTATTAAACAAAGATAGTATTTCACATACATTTGAACTTTGAGCCGTTAAAATGTTTTTCATAAATATAAAGATAGACACTGCATGAAAACACTGAAATCCGGCAATATCCGGGCATGGTATACTCCTGTGTAATTTGATGTTGACCGGATGTATGTGGGAAAAAGTGGATCAGAGTAACATGGAACAGTATATTTCCAGAAAAACCCGGAAACCTCACATATGCGGACGTATACAGGAATCCGTGAAATTTCACGGACATATACAGCTGAAACACTGCTGGGTGTGCTAGGACTGAAGACTGTTAGGTGTGAAGAAGACCTTTCATATGTTAATTGAGAATTATCTCTGATCTACTGTAGGCTACAGCAAACAAGCTTTTTGTACAGAAAAATAAATTCTTAAGGCCCTGAAACACTAAACAGAACTAACAATGACTAAAGCCGACTGTGGGGTTGGTTCACGTTGCCTGGATCTGGGCCAAACCATCAGAATGGTGTGTCAGGGTCTTAAAACCACTGCATGAAAAGAGTCTCTTAATCAAATATTTTTTATAAAAACAGTACAAAATAAAAACCCTGTCTGAACATATCCGGTCTTAACTTTTGTTTTTAGCATTTTTTTTATTTTGTTTAATGTTTAAATGTGGAACCACTCTTCAAATGTAGACCTATATATAAAAACACCCTGATTGCAGTATTTAAGATCAAAAGTTTCACATTTAAAAAGCATATAGTTTTATACCGTTTCAATACATTTTACTTTTTTCTGATAAAATTTTACAATGCCTGAATAGTACGTGTTTGTTTTTAACTATGTATCACTTTAAAGTTTTAGTTGTATGTGAAAATGTTACATGTGTGAGAAAACCTTCAAATGTAAGACAAACTTTATTCTTGATCGCAATGTTTACCACGCAAGATGTATTTTTGAAAATATTTTTAATAAAAACATCCCCTGAATCCAGCGTTTAATTTCAAACTTTTCACAATTCATAATTTGAAAGCATATAGGTTTATACTGCTTCAGAAACACATTTTACTTTTCTGATAAATGCCTGAATATATTACGTTTTTGTATTTAAAAGGTCTGCATCACTTTAAATTTATATATGAAAATGTTACCAGATGTCACGGATATTCTACTGACGAGGCGAGTTGTTGGACCCAAGTGCAGTTTAATCAAAAATATCAAAACCTTGGCAAAACTCAAAACAAAGACTTGACTAAACATAATCCTCACCTACACAGCAGGTAACATCAATAACAGACAATGACACACGGCAAACATGAGGGCTTAAATACACTGAGACTAATGACAAGAGACACCTGTGAACAGAGATTAAACGATGAACCAATGACATGACACAACACATGAGGGCATGGGAATCACATGACAAAACCAGGAAGTGCATGACAAGACAGTGAACATGACACACTAAAACATAACCAAGAACAAGATAAACTTAAACCATGAACAATGAACATGAACCAACACACCCTGTGACAGATCCCCCCCCTCTATGGGCGGTCCCTGACGCCCAAACAATACCACAACACCAATAGCCTAACAACAGAGAGTCTCAACAAAAAGTCTTGGGGGGCGGTCTTGGGGGAGGGATGGTGGGCCAGGCCCGTGCAGGGGCACCGGACCCAGACATGATCTGGACGGGTCTGGGAGCGTGGGCGGACCTGGACCCTGTGGCCTGGGCGGACCTGGACCCTGTGGCCTGGGCGGACCTGGACCCTGTGGCCTGGGCGGACCTGGACCCTGTGGCCTGGGCGGACCTGGACCCTGTGGCCTGGGCGGACCTGGACCCTGTGGCCTGGGCGGACCTGGACCCTCAGGCCTGGGCGGACCTGGACCCTCAGGCGTGGGCGGACCTGGACCCTCAGGCGTGGGCGGACCTGGACCCTCAGGCGTGGGCGGACCTGGACCCTCAGGCGTGGGCGGACCTGGACCCTCAGGCGTGGGAGGACCTGGACCCTCAGGCGTGGGAGGACCTGGACCCTCAGGCGTGGGAGGACCTGGACCCTCCGGAGCCGTGGATGGCCATGGCGGCAACGGCAGTTCGACAGGCCATGGCGGTAACGGCGGTTCAGGGGGCCACAGAGGCGTAGCCTTCGTGGCCTCCATGTACCCCTTGCCCCCCCCCCCCAAATTTTCTTGGGCGGGACAGCGGGCTCGTGGGCTGGAGCGGGCTCGTGGGCTGGAGCCTGGACGTGGGCTGGAGCCTGGACGTGGGTGGAAGAGGTGGTCGCTGGACTTTGAACAGATGACTCTGGCTGGGTTGTGGTGGGTACTGTGGGGTTGTGGGGCCCCTCTTCCACAGTCCCCACCGTAAAAGAAGACCCAGCCAGCAGAAGAGCAAAGTCAATATATTCTGCTAGAGTCCCCAGGGAGTTGCTTTCGGGCATCAAGTAGCTTAAAAAGTCATTGAGTCCATTAATAAACATCCCCTTAAGGGCAGCATCATGAAAATCCACAACATAGCAGAGACCACAAAACTCCTGTACATAATCCTCAATAGATCGAGCCCCCTGGCGTAGACAAAGCAGGGCAACTACTGGGTTCATGGTTGACGGTCTGTTATTCTGTCACGGAATCTACTGACGAGGCGAGTTGTTGGACCCAAGTACAGTTTAATCAAAAATATCAAAACATAAAACAAAACCTTTGCAAAACTCAAAACAAAGACTTGACATGGCTAAACATAATCCTCACCTACACAGCAGGTAACAACATCAATAACAGACAAGGACACACGGCAAACATGAGGGCTTAAATACACTGAGACTAATGACAAGACAAGTGACACCTGTGAACAGTGATTAAACAATGAACCAATGACATGACACAACACATAAGGGCATGGGAGTCACATGACAAAACCAGGAAGTGCATGACAAGACAGTGAACACGACACACTAAAACATAACCAAGAACAAGATAAACTTAAACCATGAACAATGAACATGAACCAACACCAAAACACCCTGTGACACCAGAAAAACTTTCTTCAAATGTATGTAGTTCATAAAAATGTTCTTTAATAAAAAGCCCCGTCAAATGTACTGTTTGGAGACAAATGTAGGCTATAAGATTTTTAATTAAAAAACCTGAATAAGCTGAATCTCAAAAGCTTGTTTCACAATTTTACATTTTTAAAGCGTTTCAGAAACACGTTTTACTGTTTCTGGTAACATTTTACAATGCCTGAATAGTACGTTTTTTGTTTTTAACTATATGTATCGCTTTAAAATTTTAGTATGTGAAAGTTTCATGTGTGTGTGAAAAATGTTCTTCAAACGTATGTAGTCAACATAAACTTTCTTCAAAAACTCCCCTTGATCACACTGTTTACCACCCCAAATGTATGGGGTGAGATTTTAAAATAAAAACAACCCCTGAATCCAGTGTTTAATCTCAAAACCTTGTTTCACATTTTACAATTTTAAAATCATATAGTTTTATACTATTTCAGAAACACATTTTACTTTTTCTGATAACATTTTACAATGCCTGAATACCACATTTTTGTTTTTAACGATCCGCATCGCTTTAAAGTTTAAAATTAGTGTGTGGAAAATGTTACATGCGTGTAAAAACTTTCTTCAAATGTAAGAAAAACTTTCTTTAATAAAAATCACCATGATGATCGCCATGTTTACTACCTATGTTTCGCGCTTTTAAAGTTTAAAGCACATAGTTTTGAACAGTTTAAACTTTTTTCTTTTTTTAAAGTAAAAAACTTTGTTAAAGCTACTATTATTTTTATAAATGTTATTTCATTATTTTGCCAACATTTTAATCTACATCTCTCTGTGTGGGTGTGAGCGTGTGTGAGAGTGTGGGGGAGAGAATGTGTGTGTGTGTGTGTGTGTGTGTGTGTGTGTGTGTGTGTGTGTGTGTGTGTGTGTGTGTGTGTGTGTGTGTGTGTGTGTGTGTGTGTGTGTGTATGTGTGGACTAATCCCTACGTTCCCTTTCGAGAGTACTCGTATTGCGTTTGCTAAACGCTATGGGGGAAATTCCTTTCCTCGAGATATTGAAGCAAATTTTTATCCAAAAATATCATATACACGCAGTGCAGCTGCACAGCTCTCAGCAGGAAGCAGCTGCGTGCTGATTGGCTGTGCCGCTGCAACTGCAGCAACCTATGGCGAGACCGCGGGGCGGGACGGACCAATCAGGTCCTTCTAAATTCCCGCTACAAGGGGCAACAGAATTTGCACAGCCAAGGGTATATAAGACCCTGTCTCGCAAGGTTAGTCAGATTAATTCTTCTTCAGCGACTTGCCCTCGCTGAGCTCTGGATCGAAGCCTGCCGTCGACACGCACCCAGCAGAACTCTGCAGCCCGAGGACGTCGGATTCTCCGCCTTCAGCCTGCCTTCCAGCTGCGCCATCCGGCATATATTTTTTTATTCCTCGTGCAGAGGTTTTCTCGCGGACGAGGATCGGCACATCATCTGCATCTCATGTCTCGGACGAGACCACACGCAGGCTGCACTCAACCAGGGCGGCTTCCCGGAGTGCGACGAACTGACGCTGCAGACCCTTCGGGCTCGGCTCGCCAGTTTCGACCCGAATCCCGTCCCTTGCTCTCAGCCTCTCGAGCCACGGAAGAAGAAACGTTGCGACCAGAGGCATGTCCCGCGTGCCTCGCCATCGCCCGTATTGTTCGTCGAGGAACAGCACAGCTCCCCTCGTCTGGCGGCTGCTATTGTTTCCTTCGGCGGACCGGAGGAGGAAGAGGATGACAGCCTTTCCCTTGCTGCATCCGAAAGCGGGTGGTCGGATACCGTCTCGGAGCACGCCACTTCGACGCGGACTGCCAGCGGCGCCATAACCTCAGTCGACGCTGAGCTTATGCGCCTGCTCACGAAGATCTGGCATCCCCGTCCCGATCTATGGGCGCTTTATGTCTGGCCCATCAACGGGTACATGAGAACCTCTCTGAAAATGTATTGAATACTATTACTGAAGCTAGAGCCCCCGCGACCAGGCGGCTCTATTCAGGCAAATGGTCAGTCTTTTCGGACTGGTGTAAAGCGCGAAGTCTGACCCCACATGATTGTGAAGTGTCAGAAGTGCTCACTTTTTTACAAGAGCTTCTGGACGCGGGTCGTTCCCCCTCCACACTCAAAGTTTATGTGGCCGCTATAGCAGCGTATCACATTCAAGTGAACAGACTGTCACTGGGAAAGAACGATCTTATTGTTCGCTTCCTTTAAGGGGCTAGAAGGATGAGGATATACATAGAGCGTTCCGCTGCTTACAGGCAAACTGAACAGCTCTTTGTATGCTTTGGCGGCCGCACCCGAGGGTGCTTTCACACTAGCAGTTTTGGTGCGCACCCGGGTTCGATTGACGTCAGAGTTCGGTACGTTTGGATGATGTGAACACGGTCTTCCGAACTCGGGTGCGCACCCCCGAACCGTACCAGAGTCCGCTTAAAAAGGGTGGTCTGGGGTACGGTTCATGTGAACTCCGGTACGGTTCGCTGCTGATGTGAACGCAATCGTACTAAATCGCGGAAGTGAACCGCTATTAATGACGTATGATTTGATAAAAATGTGTGTTTGTGTGTGTTTCACTCATTTTCCTGACGAGCGTGACTGACATACTGCAAGCAGAGAGCTGTAAACCTCATTTCTGCTCGTCTTCAGCATTCTTTAGAGCATTGCAGTACATTTGCGGCAAATGGACGCAAGTGCCATTACGTACTGAAGCTTTAGAAACAAAACCAACGGTTAAAAAACAAAAATATAAAAGTGAGGTGAGCAACGCTATGCATTTTGCCGCCTTCAAGCTCGCTGTCGTTACTAAGCAACCGGGTAAACAGCTGCTGCTTTGATGACGCAAACGCACCCCGGTTCGGATCCAAATAATATAATATGAACACAGTCCAGCGGGGGCAGGGGGAGGGGGGAGCAATCGAACTCGGGTTCGGTCCAGGCAATCGAACCAAGTGTGAAAGCACCCTAAAGATCTCAGCTGCCCTTTAGGCATCAAAGCCCATTCTACTAGAGGCATGGCCTCTTCGTGGGCTTGGTCTACTGGCATTTCTCTGAATGATATCTGTGCGGCGGCAGGCTGGGCCTCCCCGTCCACTTTTATCAGATTTTATAATTTAGATGTCCCGGCCTTACAGGCTGGGCTTCTTGCTGTGTAACAGATTTAACCCCTTAAGGCTCGAAAAGTCCGGTCTGGGTTAAATATTGTATAAGTCATAGGCACATTCCTCATACGGCTCGAATTATCTGGCCATTCACTATTCTTGGCCCGACTATGTCTGGTCTATACATATACATATATTACTACATATATTACTACACGTATCTCGTGTGTCATTCACATTAAGGGCCCGACTCAGGTCTGGCTCATATTGGGACTTCATGATATCATATTACGGGCCCACCTAGGTTGGCCTGGGTTTGGTGTTGTCGGCTTTAGAGCCGTTAAGCAAGCACGGCGTTTTGCATTGGTCCCCCATAGCGTTTAGCAAACGCAATACGAGAGTACTCTCGAAAGGGAACGCTTCGGTTACTAACGTAACCTCGGTTCCCTGAGATGAGGGAACGAGTATTGCGTTTGCTTGACCGTGCTTGCTTGCTCAGGAGTCGCTTCAGTCGATTAACCTGACTAACTTTGCGAGACAGGGTCTTATATACCCTTGGATATGCAAATTCTGTTGCCCCTTGTGGCGGGAATTTAGAAGGACCTGATTGGTCCGTCCCGCCCCGCGGTCTCGCCATAGGTTGCTGCAGTTGCAGCGGCACAGCCAATCAGCACGCAGCTGCTTCCTGCTGAGAGCTGTGCAGCTCCACTGCGTGTATATGGTATTTTTGGATAAAAATTTGCTTCAATATCTAGAGGAAAGGAATTTCCCCCATAGCGTTTAGCAAAGGCAATACTCGTTCCCTCATCTCAGGGAACCGAGGTTACGTTAGTAACCGAACAAATCAGACTAAGTGATGTTTTTTGAAAATGTAAAAATGCAGAATGTCTCCTGTGATGGGTAGGTTTAGGGGCAGGGGCAGTGTAGGGGGATAGAATATACGGTATGTACGGTATAAAAACCATTACGCCTATGGAAAGTCCCCATAAAACATGAAAACCCAACATGTGTGTGTGTGTGTGTGTGTGTGTGTGTGTGTGTGTGTGTGTGTGTGTGTGTGTGTGTGTGTGTGTGTGTGTGTGTGTGTGTGTGTGTGTGTGTGTGTGTGTGTGTGTGTGTGTGTGTGTGATTTATGTGTGTGTGTGTGTGTGTGTGTGTGTGAGACTTGGGACGATTAGAGTTGAAAGAGCTAAGAGTGAATAACTAAATAAACTATGACTAAACAAAATGTTAAAACTAATACTATTTATAAAAGTCATTTGTTTAATTATTTTAAGAGGGTGTATTCTTCTGCTCCGAGGGGAGTGTTAGGGGGCGGAGTCTGGCGGGGTTTACGCACAGCCCCCAGAGTCCATTGATGATCTAGCCATCAGGGGAGAGAGGACGTGTTTGCACGGAGTTCCATAAGAGACCACATTTCTTTGATATGTTTAATGCCTATACTTGTTTGAAAACAGTGTTTACTCTATCTTTATATTTATGAAAAACATTTTAACAGCTCAAAGTTCAAATGTATGGGCAATACTATCTTTGTTTAATAAAAACTATTCCCTGATCTTGTCACTGTTATCCAAACACAATGTCTGACATTTTAAAACGTTTCAAGCACATTCGTTTTTAAACATTCTTTGATCGTTTTCGAACTTTTTAGAAAAACACACAAAGTTACAAACAGTCGTAAATTCCTTTGAATGGGCGGAATAGCAGGTGGAGGATAATAAAATGTGTGTGTTTGTGTGAGAGAGAGTGTGTGTGTGTGTGTGTGTGTGTGTGTGGGCATGTTTTTGTGAAATATCATGACACAAATGTGTATAATGACATGGGTATGACATAGGTATTACAAAAACAGGGTGAAATATGAGGACGTTCCCCATGTCCTCACTTTTCAACATTCTTATAAATCATACAGAACAAGGTTTTTTTCACAGAAAGTGAACTGCACAGTCTCCTGTGATTGGTAGGTTTAGGGGCAGGGGCAGTGTAAGGGGATAGAAAATACAGTTTGTACGTTATAAAAACCATTACGCCTATGGAATGTCCTCACATTTCACAAAAACAAACGTGTGTGTGTGTGTGTGTGTGTAGGGGTTTCGTGTGATAGTTGAGATGGCCTTAAAACTATATGAAATAAAAGTTTAAAATATAGGCCAACTTTATCTCCAATCTTTAGACAATGGAAAACAACTAGTATTTCACAGCGTCCTTTTTAAATGTGCACCCGAGTCAGGGGAGGAAGGGGGAAATCACCGGGAGGGAGGGGGGAATTCCCCCGTGAGTGATGTCATCATCAGCGTCATTTTTTACGTATCCCCTTAAATTTGAATTAACCTCTCAGCTTTGAGAGGGGAGTATTAGTGGGTGTGGTCTGTTTGAGCCAGTGCATCCTGTTTGACCGGTCATTTCTCACTTAAACTTTGAAGGGAGAAGACGCATTTTTATTCATGGAGAACCAAAGGCAATTTAGTTTTTCCCATGGTGGTCACGTGGTGTGGGCGGGGTAGGGGAGGAGTCTGGGTGTGTCTCCCTGCACGCTTCCCACAACGTCATTCAATTCACAACTCCGGCAGGACTGGACGCAGGTTTTTAGTTTCCTCCATGAAATTACAGAGATGAAGGAGACACTTTGGTGTATATTTAAAACGACCGGTATGTTAAAAACCTTAGTCTTTTTAACAATGTTTTTAAAATAGTTTGTGTTTTATGTAACAGTTTTAAACTAATTTTGTGTTTTATGTAAAATCCACTAGTTTTTTTTTCCAAATCTGAATGGACACATTTGCTTTTGTGTAAATTATTGATTTCTTTACATCTTAAAAATGTCTTGACATCTTAAAATAACACTAACTCTTTTTTGGACAACTTTTAGAGAAAAAAATGCAATTTTAACATATCGATGCTTTAACGTTTTAAAAGTTATAAAGATTTCATATGTAATGAAATTACGTCTTCTTTAATAAAAAATAAAAAACACTGATATCATCTCTGACTCTGTCTTTATTATACATTTCTTTAAAAAAGTGAACACCACTTAGAACTTCTGTGCGTTGGGGAAATTTTCCCACGCTTCAGATGTTCAACCCATAAGGGGCGTTACACATGTCCAATTTTCCCATGGTGTACATACACCCCCCATAAGGGGGAGGAGCTAGCGTGGGAAAATTCCCACTGTAAAAAGGGGCGTGGCTTAAAGGGCAATAAACCTGTCAGTTTGACGAGATGTGCCCTCTACTCTCTCTATGGTCATCTGAAGTCTTTACGAGAAGCTGGATCCAGACTGGAGCTGACGGACTCTCTAGTTATTTTATTCATTGTGTCACTCACACATACAAAAACAAAGAATTGAATGAGCCAATGACAGTGAGCATTTATTTTGAATGTGCCAATCAGCCACTGCAAGCATGCGCGCACACACACACACACACACACACACACACACACACACACACACACACACACACACACACACACACACACACACACACACACACACACACACACACACACACACACACACACTTCAGAGTCAGATCAAAGCACTGCTGCAAGATTTGTTGTTGCTTACAAACAAAACATGTCTGCAGCATGCTACCTAAACCTCAGTGGCAGTTGCATTTTCAGTTCATTCTGAAGCAACAAACCATGCCATGTCTGTGTTAGCAACAGAAAAAAAACAGCATTGTCTGTAAAAAATGCAAAGAACACTCAATCACAATTACCTGCTGCCACAAGTGCATGTAAGCATAATAAATATAAATAGTGTTTTTGTCAGGTTTACATTGTTTATACTAACCATAAAAGTTAACACTTACTTTTTTTTTATTTTTTAGTTATTGTTATGTTTATTGTTATTCTTACCTGTTTGGTACCATTAACCTTTTTGAGTTAATTAAATTGAATGATTTTGTTAAAAATAAAAATGTTACATGTTCTCCTACTTCGTCTTTTCCTTATTGCATGGTCATATTTGTCTAAGCATGTTTTGGCATTTTTGTATAGTCTAAAACAACACAGATGCTTTTTTTATTTTTTTATTTACAATTTTAACTTGTGGTTACATTCATTAAAACATTGGTTTATAGAGTTCAGCCTTTAAGCAGCTATGCAGCCATTGGGCACTATTGCTATCTAGTGGCTATTGATATTTTATCTTTATTTAAATTTTATACCAACCAGTGTTGCCACAGTTACTTTGAAAAAGTAACTTAGTTACTTTACAGATTACTTGATTTTAAAAGTAACTAAGTTACTTTACAGATTACTTGATTTTAAAAGTAACTAAGTTAGATTACAAGTTACTTTATTAGTTACATTCATCAGTTGCCGACAACACCCCTGCCGCCTCAACATAGAAATGACAACTGTTTTTGCCAACACTAAACATAAAACATGTTACTAAACATAAAACACTAAACATAAAACCCTAAACATGTTAATGAAAAGGTACAAATTACTTTGTGTTCTTATTAAATACATTTATGAAAAACTATTTATATTTAATTTTTAATTTATATTTATATATGAATGTAAATAATTATATGGGCCCACACAAATAATATAAAATTACAAGATTTATATTTTATTGTAAACGTAATGTGCAGCTCTGTAAAGGGACAACAAATATATGATCGATCCGTGAGAACAATATATTTTTTAATAATCTTTAAGTGCACAAAACTATGAAAATATATGAAACGTTTCAAAACAGAGCGGCAACAAAGCGCTTATGCGCATCCCGGGTGCAGAATGATGCGCTTAAAGCAACATGGAATCAGAGTGTGCAGTGCAGCGCGAGTGCACATTGAAAAGTCCACGGCATAAAGAGAAGATGAGCGTTGAGCCCACAAATCCTAGTCTACTATGTAGCCTATATCGGTCCAAACATTCACTGATTATTTGTTTCTTCACAGTTTTTAATTCTTGTGCGTGTTATGCTAATTAATAGTCCTTGTGTTGTCACCCGAGTAGCGAGCACAACATCTTTCAGAAACCGCTAGATAAACTCCAGGAAGATAAATTATTTTATCAACATATCAAGTATTATAACGGGAATATATCATATTATGGAGTGAGCTTTACCGCTGACTGCTGACTGGAACCGAACGATGCGCAGTTTTGCTGAATGGAGAATGATTGACAGCTACAGCGGAGGAAAGACATTCAGCTATGGAATGGCTTTAGATTACTTTGTAGGCTACTAGCAAATAATAGTATACTAATAATGATTGCTGAAGGATAATGTGACAATATATATTTCTGATGATTATTTAATTATCACGACATGCCTAATCTGAAGTGACTGCCTGTCTTGAGTTTTGTCGACAGACGGAGGCGGCAAGAAATTTGACGGAGCGGCCGCTTCGTAATTCTCTATGCAGGAAAACCCCTGCTGAGACTAAACAAGAAAGCAAAAATAAATATTTTTACTAAGGAAAATGACAAAAAAAAAGTAACTCACAGTGACTTGGATAAGTTACTTTAATCTGATTACTGGTTTGGAAATAGTAACGCGTTAGATTACTCGTTACTGGAAAAAGTGGTCAAATTAGAGTAACGCGTTACTAAGTAACGCGTTACTGGCATCACTGATACCAACATAGGTCACCAAAGTCATCAGAATTTTAGGTTTTGGCTGTCTGAACATACTGAACATACTTTTACTGAAGTTAATTTAAGTTTAAATATACATAAATTAAATATATAAAATAGATATATTTTACATAAAAATATGGTACTTTTAGTGGTAAATAAATTAAAAAATACAACAAAAATTAAAAAAAAACTGCATATATTGATAGTTTTTATATTATTGAAAATATTGATATAACATTTATTTTAAAAGATATTTAGGATCACACCTCAGACCCCCGTGCCCAAATGTGTCCACGAAGGTCCAATTAAGGGCTGTAATTGTCACGATCCCACACAAGGAAAAGGAAGAAGATCCAATAGCAGTAAGTATGATGTTTATTGAGGGTAAATCCAAAATCAGAGGTCAGTCCAGGCATAGGTCGATATCCAAAAGATCAATCCAACATAAACAGGAACAAAACAACGGTAAGAACAGACTCGGAAGTGGGGTGATACAAACAAGGACTCCGTGACACATACTAAAACAGACAGGGTATAAATACACACACAGATCTAACAAGGTGATGGGAAACAGCTGAGTGCAATGACATGATGAGTGACAGAACAGGATGATGGGAAATGTAGTCTTAGGAGTGAATGACACCGTGGGGAAGGAGGACCTCTAGTGGTTACCCGGGGAAACACAAACCCGACACTGTGACATAACCCCCCCTCTACGGAGCGGCTACCAGACGCTCCAAGACACAAAAACAAAACAAGAGTCCAGGAGGGAGGTGGAACGGTGGAGGATCAGGGGGAGGGATGGGGGGCCAGGTCCATGAAGGGGAACAGGAACAGGGGGTGACGGCTTAACCGGTGGCCAGGGCGGCCCACAGAGTTCGGGAGGCCAGGGCAGGACGAAAGGGACAGACCAGGGCGGGACGGGAGGGCCAGACCAGGGAGGGACAGGAGGGCCAGACCAGGGAGGGACAGGAGGGCCAGACCAGGGAGGGAAGGGGGAAACAAAAAGTTCAGGCGGCCAGAGCGGCCCGCGGAATTCGGGCGGCCAGGGCGGCCCGCAGAGTTCGGGCGGCCAGGGCGGCCCGCAGAGTTCGGGAGGCCAAGGCGGAGCAGACAACCCTTCAGGCGGCCATGGCGGAGATGACAGTTTATCTGGCGGCCAGGGCGGAGACGACAGTCCATCTGGCGGCCAGGGTGGAGACGACAGTCCATCTGGCGGCCAGGGCGGAGACGACAGTCCATCTGGCGGCCAGGGTGGAGACGACAGTCCATCTGGTGGCCAGGGCGGAGCAGACGACCCTTCAGGCGGCCATGGCGGAGATGACAGTTCATCTGGCGGCCAGGGCGGAGACGACAGTTCATCTGGCGGCCAGGGCGGAGACGACGGTCTGTCAGGCGGCCAGGGCGGAGATGACAGCCCATCTGGCGGCCAGGGTGGAGCAGACGACCCTTCAGGCGGCCATGGCGGAGATGACAGTTCATCTGGCGGCCAGGGCGGAGACGACGGTCTGTCAGGCGGCCAGGGCGGAGCAGACAGTCCCTCTGGCGGCCACGGTGGAGACTTTCCCTCGGGCGGCCAGGGCACTGGAACAGAC
Source organism: Gobio gobio (assembly GCF_949357685.1). Lineage (NCBI taxonomy): Eukaryota > Metazoa > Chordata > Actinopteri > Cypriniformes > Gobionidae > Gobio > Gobio gobio. Next base: position 250,036 of record NC_137116.1, on the reverse strand, counting down.
ACCACCGGCTCAGGCACTGGAACAGACACCACCGGCTCAGGCACTGGAACAGACACCACCGGCTCAGGCACTGGAACAGACACCACCGGCTCAGGCACTGGAAAAGACACCACCGGCTCAGGCACTGGAACAGACACCACCGGCTCAGGAACAGGAACAGACACCACCGGCTCAGGCACTGGAACAGACACCACCGGCTCAGGCACTGGAACAGACACCACCGGCTCAGGAACAGACACCACCGGCTCAGGAACAGGAACAGGCACCACCGGCTCAGGCACTGGAACAGACACCACCGGCTCAGGCACTGGAACAGACACCACCGGCTCAGGAACAGACACCACCGGCTCAGGAACAGGAACAGGCACCACCGGCTCAGGCACTGGAACAGACACCACCCGCTCAGGAACAGACACTGAAATGGACACAAGCATAGGCACAGACTCAGACACCGACTCTGGCTCCGGCTCAGGAACCGACTCTGGCTCCGGCTCAGGAACCGACTCTGGCTCCGGCTCAGGAACCGACTCTGGCTCCGGCTCAGGAACCGACTCTGGCTCCGGCTCAGGAACTGGAACAGACACAGACACTGAAGGTCTGAAGGGCGTTTCCAGGATCCGAGCTAGACGCTCTAAATAGCCGATCAGTGCCCCCCCGGCCATGAGAATGGGCATCTCCCAATCTGTCTCCGACTGGGCAGACGTGGCCTGAAGCTCAGTCTCTGGATCGGCAGACGTGACGTGAAACTCAGTCTCTGGATCGGCAGACGTGACGTGAAGCTCAGTCTCTGGATCGGCAGACGTGACGTGAAGCTCTGTCTCTGGATCGGCAGACGTGAAGCTCTGTCTCTGGATCGGCAGACATGACGTGAAGCTCTGTCTCTGGATCGGCAGACGTGACGTGAAGCTCTGTCTCTGGATCGGCAGACGTGACGTGAAGCTCTGTCTCTGGATCGGTAGACGTGACGTGAAGCTTTGTCTCTGGGTCGGCAGACGTGACGTGAGCAGTCTCTGACTTGGCAGACGTGTTCTTCCTCCTTCTCCTCCGTCCGCAACGGCGAGATGGAGGTTCCGGTCCGTCCCTCACGAGCCCAGGGTCGAATGGGGGCCATGGTGAAAAGTGGTGTTGGACTTCCTGTCGACCACCAACTCCTCTGCGACCTCCCCGGGTCCCACGAAAAATGACTAAGCGGGTTCCCTCAAACATATCTCTCCTCTCCAGCTTGGTGGCTGGGGAGGAGAAGTTGGAACACATACCGCCGGATCTAGGTGAGACGGAGTCCTTCTGTCACGATCCCACACAAGGAAAAGGAAGAAGATCCAATAGCAGTAAGTATGATGTTTATTGAGGGTAAATCCAAAATCAGAGGTCAGTCCAGGCATAGGTCGATATCCAAAAGATCAATCCAACATAAACAGGAACAAAACAACGGTAAGAACAGACTCGGAAGTGGGGTGATACAAACAAGGACTCCGTGACACATACTAAAACAGACAGGGTATAAATACACACACAGATCTAACAAGGTGATGGGAAACAGCTGAGTGCAATGACATGATGAGTGACAGAACAGGATGATGGGAAATGTAGTCTTAGGAGTGAATGACACCGTGGGGAAGGAGGACCTCTAGTGGTTACCCGGGGAAACACAAACCCGACACTGTGACAGTAATATGAAGGTCCCTTGAGGGTTAAAAGCATTTACATGAATAAGAGCGTGACCATATAATGTAACTCTAGGCAAAAATGTATATAAAAACGAACGCTGCGTTAATTGCGTTAAATATTTTAAATGCGTTAAAATGAAAAAATGTATCGCCCGCGTTAACGCGTTAATTTGCCCAGCACTAATATATATATTTCACGAGTTCACACTTACAAATAATCAGTATGCATAGTAGTATGCGTATTTGGCGTGCTGTCCCCAAAAATTGCGGACAGCAGCCATAACATTACTGATGACCCCAAAAAATTGCAATGCATAGGCTGATTGTGCTGTTTGGGCGGTTAGTTTTGAAGGACTGGGAGAGTTCTCATCATATTGGATGAAAACATCACTGCTGCGGCAGTGAAGGTGAGTTAGACAGAGTTGAGCTCCTGCGGGAGCAGAGGAAAAAATCACTCCTGTGGCAGTGGAGAAATTGGTCAAAAGCTCCTGCGGGAGCAGAGGGAAATATCACTGCTGCGGCAGTGGAGACATTAGCCAGAAGAGCTGAGCTCCTGCGGGAGCAGGGGAAAACATCACTGCTGCGGCAGTGGAGAAATTAGCCAGAAGAGCTGAGTTCCTGCGGGAGCAGGGGAAACATCACTGCTGCGGCAGTGGAGACATTAGTTGGAAGAGCTGAGCTCCTGCGGGAGCTGAGGGAAAAACACTGCTGCGGCAGTGGAGAAATTAGTCGGAAGAGTTGAGCACCTGCGGGAGCAGAGGAAACATCACTAATGCAGCAGTGGAGAATTAGTTGGAAGAGTTGAGCTCCTGCGGGAGCAGAGGAAAACATCACTGCTGCGGCAATGGAGAAATTATTCAGAAGAGCTGAGCTACTGTGGGAGCAGGGGAAAAAAATCACTGCTGTGGCAGTGAAGACATTAATCGGAAGAGCTGAGCTCCTGCGGGAGCAGAGGAAAACATCACTGCTGCGGCAGTGGAGAAATTAGCCAGAAGAGCTGAGCTCCTGCGGGAGCAGAGGAAAACATCACTCCTGTGGCCGTGGAGAAATTGGTCAGAAGCTCCTGCGGGACCAGAGGAATCATCACTGCTGCGGCAGTGGAGACATTAGTCAGAAGAGCTGAGCTCCTGCGGGAGCAGAGGAAACATCACTGCTGCGGCAGTGGAGAAATTATCCTGAAGAGCTGAGCTCCTGCGGTAGCAGAGGAAAACATCACTCCTGTGGCAGTGGAGAAATTAGTCAGGAGAGCTGAGCTCCTGTGGGAGCAGAGGGAAATATCACTGCTGTGGCAGTGGAGACATTAGCTAGAAGAGCTGGGCTCCTGCAGGAGCAGGGGAAAACATCACTGCTGCAGCAGTGGAGAAATTAGCCAGAAGAGCTGAGCTCCTGCGGAAGCAGGGGAAAACATCACTGCTGCAGCAGTGGAGAAAGAAAATTCCCATTTGTTGGAATGATGGTATTAGATGAGTCGGATATGTGGGATTGCGGGTATGTGTGGGAGAGCGAGGCTGGAGATGAAAACCTAGCTGATGAGTGTTCGTTTGGGTTCTTTGATATGGATGCGATTTGATCGGGTATAGTTCGTAAAAGCTTCTGAAGACCAGCGACCGAGTGTTTGGATCTGGTGCTGGGAAAGGCCTTTTTGGGTAGCTGTAGTTGCTGCACCCATTCGGAATGAATGGCTGGAAAAGTGGTCTGCTTGGATGCCTGATTGAATTAAGATGGATTTAAGGTCTTTTTGGAACCAAAAACATGTGACAGGGTGGTTGGAAACATCAACAAAGAGTGGGTCGGATGGGAGTTTAGCCTGAGCATTTCTGAAGTTTAAATAAGCTGAAACGGTTTGGTACGGCTGAATTGGTGCAGGGAGATTAAAGATGTAAATGAAATGGCCTCTTTTTATTTTGTCTGTTTTACTTTGTTTAATAAAATAAGAGATGGTGTCGTCTAACAGTAATAAATCTGTAATTGTGGGATGGATTTTGGGATGAAGCTGGGCCTGGTGGTGAGTTCTGAACATCTCAGAATACCAAAAAGACCAGTATGAACATGGCCTCGAGAGTGCGTGCTGTGTTGGTGGAGGGGTAGCCTCTGCAGAGAGTGGAGATGCATTTGGTGAGGATTTCTAGGGTAATGGGTTTTTCTGGTGTCTTGGTGTGTGGGTTGGGATCTTTGGATGCCTTGATGAGAAGCAATGTTTGTGAATTGGCTCTTTCAGGAAATAAGAATAAGAAGAAGATGCTGGTTGGTGTCTTGTTGGAGGAGCTGAGGGTAATCCTCTGCGACGTGGAGTACGGGGAGCGGCCCGATTGGGCTGACGTCCACGAATTGGCTCCGGGGATTGAGAAATGACATCCAGTGGAGCATGGGTGCTCATGATATCTGATGAATGAGGTGAAGATTCCTGGGAGATGAGGGACTCATCATCGGAAGGGTAGAGATGGATTTCTGACATTTGCAACAAACTGGCAGACCAAATGCTGAAAAATTGTCAATGAATATTGGTGAGTTGACTGGGTATTTACATAGTCCTCCACTTGTGCTGATTGGGTAGACATGTTGATTGCTGATTGCTGACAGCTGGTTAGAATGACATGATGATTGGATAGATCATTTGAACGTGTTCCTCCCGAACTTTAATTAAACATCATATATATTAGGGCTGTCAATCGATAAACATTTTTAATCGCACACATATCGTAAAATTAAGCATACGCCATTTATCTCATTAAACACATTCATTTTGTCATTATTTGCTATATCAAGCAAAGTAAACAATCAGAAAACGTCTCGGTTACGTATGGTAACCCTCGTTCCCTGAAGAAGGGAACGGAGACGTACGTCGGACGTCACCGACGAATTGGGATCACTTCAGGGAGCCCCTATCAGCTTCGAGATATAGAGAACAGGCCAATGGGCCATTAGCGTGCAAGATTTGTATCTCGCGCTCCGCCCCGCACTGCGGGTATAAACAGGAAGCGAGAGCAGCACACTATTGTTTTTCACTGAGGAGCCGAACTATTGACTCGGCCATGCAGTGATGGTACAGCAACTGTGGCAACGGAACGTACGTTCCCTTTCAGTCGGTCACGTTCGACGTACGAGTGGAGCCTTCGCTCCAACCCATCTTGTAGGAAGGAAAGCACAACCGATCCAGCATCTCCGGGGGTCTTCTCGGCGAGAAGAACACCAATCGATGAACAGGTTCCACTTCAACGCATAGAGGTGCCTCGTAGAGGGAGCTCTAGAGGAAGTGATGGTGTCTACCACATTCTGTGGCAGGCCACCTAGAACCTCCGCGTCCCGTCCAGGGACCAGACATGGAGTTTCCAGAGGTCCGGACGCGGGTGCCAAAGGGTGCCCCGTCTCTGAGTCAGGAGGAGCACTAGTTCCAGGAACCAAGTCCGGTTGGGCCAATACAGGACAACAAACAGGACTTGCTCCTCGTCCTCCCTGACGTTGCACAGTGTCTGTGCAAGAAGGCTCACTGGGGAAAACGAATATTTGCGTAGGCCCCGGGGCCAGCTGTGTGACAGAGCACCCGAGCCAAGGGTCCCCTCGGTCAGGGTGTAAAACAACTGGCAGTGGGTCGTGTCCGGGGCGGCAAACAGGTCTACCTGTGCGGTCCCGAAGCCACTCCAGATCAGCTGGACCACCTGGGGATGGAGTCTCCACTCTCCCGGGAACACTTGCTGACGTGAGAGCTCGTCGGCTGCACGATTGAGCAGGCCCAGAATGTGAATGGCATGAAGCAACCTTAGATGCTTCTGACTCCAGAGGAGGAGGAGATGGCGGGCGAGTTGTGACATGCGACAGGAGCGTAGACCACCCTGTTTTCTTTGACGTACGCAATGGCCGCCGTGCTGTCCGTACGGATCAGAACGTGCTTGCCTCTGAGCGGCTCCTTGAAGCGGCGGAGTGCAAGACGAACTGCTAACAACTTCAGGCAATTGATATGCCATTGCAGTTGAGGCCCCGTCCACAGACCCGAAACTGCAAGCCCGTTGTATGTGGCGCCCCAGGCGGTGGATGAGGCATCCGTGGAGACAACAGAATGCCTGGACACTTCTTGTAGAGGCACTCCTGCCCGTAGAAATGAAGGTTCCGAACACGGGCTGAAGGTTTGGCGGCATCTCGGCGTCACTTGGACATGGAGGGTTTCGCTGTGCCACGGCCATCTCGGGACTCGGCCGAGTAGCCAGCGCTGAAGCGGTCTCATTGAAGCAATCCCAGCGGCGTTACTGCGGCTGCGGATGCCATATGCCCCAGGAGCCTTTGAACATTTTTCAGTGGTACCGCTGTCCTGCGTTTGAACGAATTCAAGCAGTTCAACACAGACTGGATGCGCTCCTTGGTGAGGCGCGCTGTCAGACCGACCGAGTTCAGGTCCATACAGAGAAAAGAGATCCTCTGCGTGGGGCAGAGTTTGCTCTTTTCTCCCTTAACCTGAAACCCCAACCGGCTGAGGTGCCCCATGCTCTCTCATGGGAGCAATGGCCGCCTCCGCTACTTTCGTGAAGACACGGGGCGACAGGGACAGCCCGAAGGGAAAGACTCTGTACTGATGTGCCCGTCCCTCGAACGCGACGCGTAGGAACGGTCTGTGTCGAGGGAAAACCGAGACATGAAAGTACACGTCCTTCAGGTCGATCGCTACTAACCAATCTTGGGGATGGATGCACCTGAACGGCATTTCTTTAAGGGACCGATTCAAGAATTTGCAGATCCAAGATCGGCCATAAGCCGCCGCTTTCTTGGGTACAATGAAGTACGGGCTGTAGGACCTGGACTTCATATTGGCTGGAGGGACCGGCTCTATCGCGTCCTTCGCCAGTAGGACTGCGATCTCCGCCTGGAGCACAGGGGCGTCCTCCTTCGACACGGAGGTGAAGTGAACGCCCCTGAGCTTGGGGGAGCGCCAGGCGAACTGAATCGCACAGCCGAGTCTGATGGTACGGACGAGCCGGCAAGACGGGCTGGGAAGCACTATCCAGGCTCCCAGTGACCGTGCAAGCGGACCAACAGCACCACAGACCCGACTCGGACGGCATGGTAGCGGCCCAAAGTGGGGTCTGAGTGTGCTGTGCAACACTACCTTGACTTACCTGCTTCTGCTGAGGGGGTGTGCGAGTGTGGGAAGGCCGCTTATGTGCATCCCCACAGCCAGCACCCCCCTACTGGCGATTTGGAGAGGCACCAGGGGGTGACAATGCATGGGAGCGTCGTACATCGGCAAGCGCACTTTCTGATTGAAGGAGGGGCTGAGCGTGGCAAGGCTTTGTGGCGTCGCACACGGCCTGCCTCACCTCCTTCCTTAGCAGGGAACAAGAGCTGCGAGGCATAGCGTCGCACACTGTCATCCTCGCACCGCTGAGAAGAGGGGAATGAGAGCGGCGAGGCTTTGTAGCGTCACACACACTGCCATTCTCACCCTCTTGTGGGGAGGGGAATGAGAGCGGTGAGGCTTTGTAGCGTCACACGTCACACGCTGCCATTCCTGAACTCCCGAGACCCAGAGGTATTGGAACTGCTCTTAAGAATTTGGGTATCACTGGCTGTTTGTAACACCAGTGGAGAACAGAATTACCAATGGTTTTCCACCCGGCCCTCCTCCGGGGGAAAAGCAGCTCCTGACCAAATCCGGGTCAATGGTGTTTCTGGACCAGGGTGGACATCGTCTGGCCAAGGGCCAGCGCTGTGCGCAGCTCAACCTCGGCTCAGAACTACCCTCGTGCACTAAGCAGGGCGGAGGTGGCCTGCCAGTGGCACTGCCACCCCACCGATGAGGGTAGTGAGAGTGAGGAAAACTTTATACAGATTGTGGCCCTTTTGCTGTTCCATATTTTGGCACCAAATAGTCCCACAATGCCAAAGCCTTCCAATGCACATCCGGGCAAAAGGCTAGCTCCTGGGTTATGTGTTGTTGATGAAATATAGGCTGAATTATAATTCTATCTGACAAAAGGGATTGCCATATGTATCTACGGTTGTATTTAGTAGATTTATATGACAACACTGACTGGTAATAATATTAACCTTTGTCATTTGACATTTGTCATTCTGTTATGTATACATGCCAGTTACTTGGAGTTTCCTATTGTTACTATACTAGCATCTTGCGTTGGATCTAGACAACACAGGGGTAATTATCGTTAATGTTGTCTCACTAAGCAACTTTCAATTTAATCAGAAATGGTTTCGACAGTCAAGAAGTGGATAAAATCACTACTTACTGCTTGCGGGAATATAGTTGAAATGCCCCCTTCTTCAGTATCAGACGCTGAGCGAAGCCTGCTTGATACTGTCCCAAGTTAGAAAAACTGTCCGTGGTGAAATGGGCCAAGCAAACGGAAAACTTTAAATTAAATTGTTGTGGTATCCGGTTATAGATAAACATCAACCATGCCTGATGAAAGTTTTGTTCTGTGGAAAGGGTATGAAAAGTCCTCACATCCCCTGCACAGCCTGGAACATAACATTTATTTCCATGATATCTGCCATTTTCGCTATCCTCGCTTGACGCTTGTTTCTGCACAATACCTGCAGAACTTCCCGAAGATTCGGCTGTGCGGGCGGCCTTGAACATGCAAATATTGGGGGTGTACATATTAATTATCCCGACTGTTGCGTAACAGCCAGTGTTATGTTGAGATTCGCCTATTTTTCTGTGGTGTTTTTCACGCACAAGATTTACATATGAAGGAGGAAGCAATGGTGTTTGAGACTCATGGTATGTGATTTCCATGTACTGAACTCTTATTATTCAACTATGCCAAGGTCACTTAAGTTTTTCAATTTAGGGCACCTTTAAGGATAAGAGATCAAGCACTGTGGGAGAGTTATGGAAAATCTTGGTGAAGGGTAAACATAGAGCAGGAACCAGCAGGAAAAATCATGTGGTGCCATCCAGTAAGGTGATCAAGTGGACAGAGTATCACCAAGAATGTTTGTCAAGGCTGATTGTTTGCCTAGTTCATCCTCCAGTGTTGGGATTCCCAGACTTTTCACAACCATTTGTGCTTCACACAGATGCATCCAACTAAGGCCTCTGTGATGTATTGATCAGAATCACAATGGCAAGCTAAGAGTAATAGATTATGGTTCAAAGACCTTGACGACTGCAGAGAGAAACTATCACCTGCACAGCGGAAAGTTGGAGTCTCTAGCCCTCAAATGGACTATCACAGAAAAGTTTTGAGCCTAACTCTATTATGCACATACCTTCATCACTGTTCAGTAATAACTATTCCATCACTTATGTGCTGTCCTCAGTTGTGGACACTGGATGCAGATGGGTTGTTGAACTTGCAGACTTTCACCATTCGCTATCGCCCAGGTAAAGAGAATGTGGATGCTGATTCACAATCCAGAATGTCAATTGATGTTGAGAATGAGACAGCAATGAGACAATGTACAGAGGAGATCTCATCAAAGTATGTGGAAGCCACAATACAAGCCGTGGAGGTCCAGAATGACCTAGATCCACCATATACCTTAGTCTGACAGTGAGCACCAGCATGTATGGAAATTATTGATGAGCCTTACAAATCACTATCAAAAGAGGAGATCCGGCAAGCACAGAGGGATGACAAAAATGTCAAAGAAATCATAGAGTACTTACAGTCATAGAGTAGGCCTTTATCCAAGCAGTGGCGGTCACAGCCAATCCTACAATTAGAGGTCTAATGCATGTGGGAAAGGCTAGTATTGGACAAGCATGGCATGATATACCACATAACATCACAACAACTGCAGCTAGTGTTGCCTGCCCAGTTTAAGAGTATTGTCTTGAAAGAACTTCTCAATAGCCACGTTTACATGCGCACTTTTTTGTCATTCCAATTAAAATCATTCCAATTGAAAGATTCTGTGGACTGTTTACATGAGACGTTATCTAAACCGATCTGTGTTTACATGTGCTGACTTTCAGTCTGAATCATTTTGTGACATGGTTTGTCTGCCGCCTCAGATTCGTAACGTTAGTATCGTGGATCAATAGTTCTGTGTTGGTAATTTTTATATTTATTTATTTTTCTGTGGGCGGACATGCAGTAGTTTAACCTAATTAATGTCCTATACAATGGCTATTTCAACAGCTGTGAATGATGAATGCGGAATCAAAATGAATTTTATTTATTTATTTTGAAAAACACAAAATGAACAATAAAATGCACTCAAATTATTAATAAAAACGGGTTTACGGTGAAACATGAATGAAAGCATTCAAGACGTGTTCAGCATCATTACTAGTACTAAACATAGATATTTCAGATTATTAAGGAAAGATACCATAATCACAAAGGTATAAATATTAACAAAAGTAATTAAAGTAGACTGTGGGTAATGTTACTTAACCAATTTGAAGCAGTTGTTGAACTTTTTTCTTATAGCTAACTAACGAGAAACAGAGAAATGTCGACACGTCCTCTTCAGCAGCTTGCACTGCATGAAAAGTGGGATTTTCGTCAGTATGTGGCACTGTAGATTGCCGTGGAACTTCAGGTTTACGACTGTGCACGGCAATTTGCAGGCAACACCGAAAACTGCCGTAAATTGTCGGAAATTGACGTGGGCCTTGCTTGGCAGTTGTCCCCCCATGACCCCCCCCCCCCCTTAATTCTAGGGTAGGCTTTATCATGTAAATGAACATGCTGTGAGCTACACAAATGCAAATCAGAGTAGCAGCAGGGGGAGTTTTATCTAGGTTCTGAATTTTTTTAACTAAAACAAGTTTAAAGTTTAAGTTAAAATGTTAACTTAAATTTAAGTTAAATGTACTTGTTTTAGTTCACATTACTAAATTTTTAGGGCAACCAGTTTGCTCCAATTTTTTAAGTAGATTCAACTTGTCCGGGCTCACAGTGTGGATTAATTACTCTGTATGTCATTAGCAATAACCAATGTTATGTAAAAAAAAAATATATACAGGACAGCAGTTCATGTCTTCAACCTTTAGAGAGGTTATGTGATGCAACAAGACAATGAACCAAAGCACACAAATAAATCAAGTAAAGCACACAGTTTACATACCAAAATTAATTGTTCCACCCTGCACTGTGAATGATTTTTTAAATGGCTATTAATCATAAATGTAAAAAGTACAAGTTTGTGTGTTTATAGTTAAGTCAGATTGTGTTTTTCTGTAATTGTCATTTAAATTGAGCTCACACCACATTTTATGAATTATCAATGCAGATTTTCAAGAGGTGGTTTCCTGGACAGGGTTTAAATTATGCCAAGAGTAGGCCTAATCTAGTAAATCGCGAGTTAAAAAATTGTTGCCTGGAACAAAGATTAAGCACAGATTACTAACACCTGGACTATGAGTCCTGAACTAAAATAAACTGGATTCATTTACAGTTTTATCTAATTGCTTACACACAATTTCTGAAAATATGGCTCCATTTCTTGTAACTCTACACACAAAACACACAACATGCAAAACATCAGACATCACTTGCAAAAGCAACACTTTGTGCAAAACTATTTTTTTTCAACTGAGGAATTTACAGTTGAACTGAAATCAGCTGAACTGAATCAACACTGAAGTCACTTGAGCTGAATATTGACACTATATTGGCTTGTTAGAGCCGGTTTACAGCAGAATTTGTTTTGAACTTGTTACTGAAGCTGCTATGAAACAATATATTTTGTTGTATGCATATTCTTTCTTTCTCAAACCTTAGTTTTGATTTCTAAGTGATCAATTTATGTATAAGTGTTTTCACACATGATCATTGGCTGTATGGGTCCTCAGTAAATTAATGTGGCATTTAAATGGCAAAAGTTATTCTTGTCTCTATAACTTATGGCTTCCTAAAGACACGTTTATGGGTAAATAAAATATTAATAATATAAATAAAATGTATATCAAAACATATTTTAAATATAATGAAGTCATTTTATTATAGCACTCATCAGATGTTCCTGGAAACAAAACAGAGACAGAACAGTATAAACAAACTATACAACAAACTAAACACCAAATTACAAAAACATTATTATGTGAAAGTGAATAAAGTTGTGTGTGTGTGTGTGTGTGTTTTCAGTTATAAATATGTGCTGTGTAAATTAGCCTATATATACTTTTAGAAATTATATATAGCCTAACTTTAAAAAACAAAAAATAACCCATATAGATAAATTATAATAATTGTATAATATTAAGCATTTACTTACATGCATACATATACATTGTAACATTAGGCTACTTTACTCTAGCACAGTAGTCAGTTAAGCAATTAATTAATATCTTATATTAATATGTATGTAGCCTAGGCTACATCTAAAGGTAAGTCTGCTTTAAAAAAATATATATTACACTTCGACATGTACAGAATGTGCGCGTTAAGAAACACGTTCAAATGTGTCTTCTTAACATGTTAAAACTGTGCGTCGACTGTGTGTGTATGCCTGTTACACGACCAGAATGTGCGTGTCTACACATACAAAAGAAACACGTAAAAAATTGCTGCGTTGACGCGGACAAACAGTGCGTGTTGAAACAGTCATAAGTCACGCGTTTCGTATAAAGAGATTTGGCCCCGGGCGCGTTCCATTGTAGAGCCCTAGTCCAGGTCGAGGTCATGGCCATGACGCGTAGAAGACGAGCTTTAAACTTTTTTTTTTTTTACATTTCCTATGTTTTTTGCTGCTTTCCTTTTTCGTGATCAACAATGACAGGACGGCGTCTTCAACTCCTGGACACGACCAACTTTTTCGACTAATTTTCAGGAGGCTGTCTTCGTCTTCACAACTCTGAGGCAAACTGCAGGCGCTATGAACAAGGGCATGGGTAATGTAACGTTACGATTTAAAGAATATGCTTTTATTCAGCTGTATAAGGAAATGGATGCGTTAATAGATCCGAGCTTAAAACTGCACATTTTGTTTACACAGACTATCCTCGCCTCATAACGAAGCCGTGAGCTCTTATCTGCTTGGAACGATTTCCGTGAGTCCAGATTTAACCGCTGATCACGACGAAATTGTGTGTAAGTAACTTCTAATGTGTTTCTCATTCCTAGTTTAATTTTACCGTGACTGTTTTTATTAATACCAGTCTCATGTAATTGTTTTCCAGCTGCCTGTAAGACGTATTATGAATTGACACGCCGCAGCTTCAGATACAAACAACTTGAACTTACATAGCAGGCGGAAACTGCGAAGTTTAGCTCGGAGTCGATCAAGAAGAAAAAGGGTAAGATTTATTATATTAGATCCGTTTTTTGTCAATGTGAGTATTTTTCAGGTTGCTTATTGTCTTTATGGATTGTATTACAGTTGCTGGAAGCGAGAGTGTGCTGGATGAGGTGGACATTTGGAAGTCCGCGACCATTGAATTCATGTCTGATGAGGAAGACTGCTTTGTTGACGGGGTGTCTGGATGGATTGTGCGGCCACCGCGCTCTCGCAGCCTGGAGCACGCCGAACTTTACATTACATTACGAGACATTACTGCTGCACTGTACATAGTTGTGTGTTTAACAATAAAGCTCTTTCTTTGAATAAACAGCTGTGTTTTATAAATGAAGCCCTTTCTTTGAATGAACAGCTGTATGCTTATAAATGCTCTTTCTTTGAATAAACGGCACGGTCCGTATAATTTTCCCATATATTCCTTGATGGTATGAATACTTCATAGCACAATAACATTAATATAAAACAAATTATTACAACATAAATTATATATTTATTAATATTATTGGGGTTTACATTTATAATGAGCCAGGGGGACCAATAATGATTGGTTTGCAGTGATCTGCCAACCAATCACGAGGGATTTTTCTTTTTTAAATGTAGTGGCTTCAGCCAATAGTGAGTGAGTAAATTCAAGTCTGGCCGTTGACTCTCTGGTTTCGCTGCTATTCATATGCTAATTAGAGGCGTCGCACCTCCGCGCGGTCTCTCAGCGGGGGGCTCTCCACCTACGTCATGGTTCGTTTACGACAATTTGTGGCACAGACGAACGCGACGTTCGCTGCCTCTAAATTGTCGAAAACTGCCGAAAATTAGGGAGATTTCCGGGAGTCTACAGGCGTTTACGGGGTCGAAAATCCCACTTCATGCAGTGTAGATTGGAGTATCCTCAACAGCCTAGAAGATGACAATTTTTTAAGTTAAAGCATACACTTGCAAGTATCGAGTGAAATGGTGAATTCGGGAGGGAAACCTGAACCTCAAGGAAAATTCATTGATCATTGGTCTGCTACAGTTTTCCTCGATTTTGAAGTTATAGCATACACCTGCAAGAATCGAGTGAAGTGGATACGTGCTACTGTATGTGATTTACGCCATTAAACAGGAAGTTGTTGTAACTCAGGTATACAATGTCCGATCTGCCTCAAACTTCACGTTTGATAATAGTCCTGACCTGAAGACTACATGGCAATATTCAGTTATAGTCGAAGCGCGACCTGCAGGCAGAAGGAAGTGTGGCACATTGAAGTGAGTTTGCCATATTTCTCCTATATTGACCCGCTTAAATGCATATTGCCCACTATTCACTGTATTCCTTAGGCCACCGGGTGGCGGTGCATGTGCGAGGGCCCTTTCATCGCTGCTAGCAGCTTTAATTTTGTGTGTATTTTTTTTTTACATAACATTGGTTATTGCTAATGACATACAGAGTAATTAATCTACTCTGTTAGCCCGGACAAGTTGAATCTACTTAAAAAATTGGAGCAAACTGGTTGCCCTAAAAATTTAGTAATGTGAACTAAAACGAGTACATTTAACTTAAAATGTATTAGTTTAAAAAATTCAGAACCTAGATAAAACTCCCCCTGCTGCTATACTCGGATTTGCATTTGTGTAGCTCACAGCATGTTCATTTACATGATAAAGCCTCCCCTAGAATTAAGGGGAGGGGGGGGTCATGGGGGGACAACTGCCAAGCAAGGCCCACGTCAATTTCCGTCAATTTCCGGCAGTTTTCGGTGTTGCCTGCAAATTGCCGTGCACAGTCGTAAACCTGAAGTTTCACGGCAATCTACAGTGCCACATACTGACGAAAATCCCACTTTTCATGCTGTAACAACAATAAGTTCTGGGGAATAATTAATTCAAATGGTATGAATATTCATGAGTTTATGAATATTATTAGCTTGTTGTACAGAAAAATTTACGTATAACGGAACCTTTAATCATTTAAAAGTAACCTTTATCCAAATTGATTTCTTCATCAATTATCAATCTTACAAACCTTAAGAAACATTGATCTGTTTGATCAGGACAAATAATATCTCTTATGTTTGCACAATTTGTATTACTGAAGTAGTAATACATGAAAATCAAGCTTAAATGGGTAGCTTAGATCTTACGCTTCAGTGACTTCGAGATTTGTGAGCAAAACAATAAGGATTCAATTTAATGCAATTATTGAGTTTTAATAAAACACTATAGAATACAAAGCTACGAATCACACGGGGGTAAATATGCATATATATATAGGAGAAACAAACGATATGGTACAAACAAGGAAAAATCAAACTTAACGAATAAAATCAAAGGGAAAAGAATGATGGAAAGAGAGAATCCACGAGGGAGAGAGAGATGAGAGAGATGAGAGAGAGAGAGAGAGAGAGAGAGAGAGAGAGAGAGAGAGAGAGAGAGAGAGAGAGAGAGAGAGACAGACAGTTCAATCACTTCACCAAAACCCTTCAGACATTTATGATTTCGTGAATCAGGATTAATTAAGACAACCTCGTACAAGCAGTTAAAGGTGAAATATAATACTTGCATTAGGCTCTCTCGTGTACGTGTCTGAGTTCGAATCGTCGTGGAAGTTCGCTAAGGAGGTGAGTCCGGAGAATTTCTGTGAAGTTCAGGAAAGTCGCTCCAGAAGTTGCAGGTCCGTCTCTCTCTTTTGGCTTGGTGCCAAAGGGGTCCTTCTCTCAAGGGGAGGGGCCGAAGGCCAGGGTCGTCTTCTCCTCGTAGTGGCAGAGCGCAAGGAGTTAATGATAACTTCTGCATTTATAGATGGACTGGCCGAGCCCGACTTATGGAAAGATCCAATCAAGATTCAAGAGTTTTATTTGTCACATACACAGTTATATACACAATATACAACTGGCAGTGAAATGTAAACAGGTCCGCTCCATGGACAGTGCAAATAACAGTTACGAGAACACAAGGGAAATTAAAATAGAAATAGAATAAAATTAGAATAAAAGTATTAACATAAGTAGAGTTATAAATAAATCAAGTAAGATAAAAATAGGAAATAAGATAAAAATAAAAAAATAAAATTAAAATATAAAATATAAAGTAAGTGGATATGATAAGTGAGATAAACTGTAGACTTAAAAATAAGTGGTTAACATAATATATATATATATATTTATATATAGAGAAGTATAATGTGCAAGCAATAGGTATAATTGCAAATCGGAGTATAATGTGCAAACAGGAGTATGATGTGCAAACAGGTTTATTACAGGTTGTTACACAGTAACAATAGGAACGTAAAGTGCAGTGCAATGGCAGTATGTGAATGTTAATGTATAAACTGGATGTTTATGCGTGTGCGGGGTGAAGTGAAGTCACGTGACTGAGTTCAGGAGTCTGATGGCCTGGGGGAAGAAACTCCTCCTGAGTCTTTCAGTCTTTGCCATCAGGCTACGGAAGCGCTTACCAGATGGCAGCAGGGTGAAGTGAGAGTTTGCAGGGTGATTTATGTCTCTGATGATTTTGGTAGCTCTACCTCTGCAGCGTTTGGTGTAGATGTCCTGCAGAGACGGGAGAGCTGAGCCTGAGATGCGCTCGGATAAGCGCACCACTCTTTGCAGGGCTTTGCAGTCGTGACTGGTGCTGTTCCCGTACCACGCTGTGATGCACTCGATAGAAAGTTTTCAGGATGGCTGGTGAAACCCTGAATTTCCTCAGCTGGCGCAGGTGGTACAGTCTTTGCCTGGCTTTTTTCACCTGTGTCTGGATGTGTGTAGTCCAGGTCAGATCCTCGGAGATGTTCACACCCAGGTATTTGAAGCTGCTCACTCTCTCTACCGGTGTCCCGCTGATCATGAGAGGGGAGTATGACCGATGCTGTCTCTTCCTGAAGTCCACAATCAGTTCTTTGGTCTTGTTAACATTCAGAGAGAGACAGTTGTCCTGGCACCATGATGTCAGTTGCTCCACTTCGTCCAAGTATGCCGTCTCATTGTTGTTGGAGATGAGACCCAGGACAACAGTATCATCAGCAAACTTGATGATCGAGGTGGAGCTGTGTGTGGACAAACAGTCATGGGTGTAGAGAGAGTAGAGCAGGGGACTCAGCACACAGCCCTGTGGAGCTCCAACACTCAGGGTGATGGAGGTGGAGGTGAACTGGCCTACTCTCACCGCCTGGGGTCTGCCAGTGAGGAAATCTTCAATCCAGAGGCAGAGAGAAGAATTCAGGCCTAGATCCAGGAGTTTGTGTGTTAGCTTAATGGGAACTATGGTGTTAAAGGCTGAGCTATAGTCAATAAATAGCAGCCTGACATAGTTCCCACTTTTGCTGTCGATGTGAGTGAGGCAGGAGTGAAGGACGTGAGAAATGGCATCTTCAGTCGATCTATTGGGACGATAGGCAAACTGAAGAGGGTCTAAAGTGTCAGGAATGGAGGAGCAAATGTTGTTTTTAATGAGTCTCTCAAAGACCTTCATGACTAAAGATGTGAGAGCCACTGGACGATAGTCATTTAGGCAAGAGGGTTTACTGATCTTAGGTACAGGGATGATGGAGGATCGTTTGAAGGAGGTGGGGACAACAGATGTAGCAAGGGACTCGTTAAATATGGATGTAAAGAGCCCTGCGAGCTGATCAGCACAGGACCGCAGAACACGACCTGAAATACCATCCGGCCCAGCAGCTTTCCTGACATCCACACGTTTGAGTGCCCTCCGAACCTCGTCCTCCGAGACAGAGATCACGTGACCGTTGCTGCTCTGAGGGACTCTCTCTGACGCGTCACTCGCCGGAGTCGCGCTGCCGCGATTACCATCAAAGCGAGCGTAGAAAGAGTTTAACTCGTTCACCAGCAACGGATCAGCTCTCACCTCTGCAGAGGATTTAGTTCCAAAAGCACAGATGGTCCTCAGTCCCTGCCACATCCGCCGGGAGTCGTTGAGTTGGAAATGAGATTCCACTCTGTCTTTATAGCGGAGTTTTGCGGCTTTAACGGCGCGCCGGAGGGCGTAACATGAAGCTTTGTACTCCCTCATATCCCCCGTTAGGAGACCGGCATTGTAAGCGGTAGTGCGCGAGTTTACTGCAGTGCGAATTGAACTGTCCACCCACGGTTTCTGATTAGGGAAGGACGTTATAGTTATTGTTTGTGTGGCTTGCTCTGTCAGTGTGTTAATAAAGCAGAGCGCCACTTCTGTGAACTCGCTGACGTCTTCAGAACTCGCGCGGAACATGTCCCAGTCGACGTCATCAAGAGCTGCCTGTAGCGTGATCTCTGAATGGGATGACCAGCGTTTGACTTCCCTCCTCACCGGGGGCTCTTGAACGAGCCTTTGTTTATATTCCGGTGTGAGGAAAATGGCGGCATGGTCCGATTTGCCAAAAGCTGGCTGTGACCGAGCTTTGTAGGCGTTCTTAAACGGAGAGTAGCAATGATCCAGTGTGTTTGCTCCTCGTGTGGGACAGGAGACATGCTGGTGAAAGTTTGGCAATACTTTCTTTAGGTTTGCTTTGTTAAAATCACCCGCGACGATGAAAGCAGCGTCGGGGTGTTTGTTTATGAAGCCGCTGGTCACATCATGGAGGGCAGATAAAGCCAGCCCCGTGTCTGCCTGTGGTGGAATATAAACGGCAGTAGCGATGACCGAGGAAAACTCCCTCGGCAGGTAGAAAGGCCGGCAAATGATAGTTAAATGTTCCAAGTGAGGCGAGCAGGATCGCGAAAGAATGGAGATGTTCCTAGGATCGCACCATTTCTTGTTTATCATGAAACACACTCCACCGCCTTTAGATTTCCCGGCCTCGGCTGTTCTGTCCATCCGAAAAACAGAGAAGTTCTCGGACGGCGTCACGGCTGTATCCGGGACCGCTGGCGTGAGCCATGTTTCGGACAGACAATAGATGTTGCAGTCTCTCATGTCCCGTTGAAAACTTATCCTGGCTCTAAGATCGTCCATCTTATTCTCCAAGGATTGGACATTTGCGAGCAAAATGCTCGGGAGAGGAGGACTGAATGCTCTTTTTCTCAGTCTGTTGCGGATCCCAGCGCGTTTCCCGCGGTGTTTTTTGAATCTTCGCCGTCGACTCGAGTGGCCATTGTTCAACTCGGCGTCCCGGCGAATCTCAGATGGAAGATTGGAGAAAGTGTCCTGAAACAGGTCAGTGTAGCGGTAACCAAATTCCAGAAGTGTTTTGCTGTCGTAACAGATCAAAGCAGATGATCCGTTGGAAAAAATAGAGAGTAAAAGAGAGTAGAATAATAAATAAAAGCAAAGTCTTAGCGGAGCGACCTGAACGGCGACCGAACACGGCGGCGCCATCTCAACCACGTCCGTGGAGAGATCTTCTCGAGAAGGCGCGAGTGTTCCATTGTTCTCTGAACCCCCCTCCTCTGAGTTAATCAATAGGGTGGAAATTCTAAAGCCTCTTTTTCTTTAGAAAGCTGGTATTTCTGAAATTATGCATCAAAATCTGATTTTTGAACCAAATTTGGCCTAGTCATAATTTCGCGATAACAGAGATACTAAGAACGGTCATTCTGTGATTTGCGCGTCCAGATATACAAGATTATCACAGTTACTGGCATACAGGTTTTGATTGGCAACAGTAGACATCCTAGTTATTCTAATACATTGTATAAAGACATGAAATCAACGGATTATATATATTTGAACATTATTAAAACAGTTCTTTAAGTCCCATGTTTTAAGTAACACGTGTTGTGCAAGAATTGTCTTCTTTCAGCGCTCTCCGTGTATGTGTGTTTGCGTGTTCGAACTTCACGTGGTCAACCGCGTGTGTGTGTGTGCGCTGAAGTCAGCAAAAGAGTTCTGTGTCTATTGTATTGTTAGCCTGTTGCACACAGGATATGTGTGTTCGTTTGAAGAGTCACAAGACTTCCCTGAGGCTGTGAAGTCAAACTATTCAACTCTTGAGCCGTTCATTAACTCTAGATAGCCATTCACATAACGAACCTCTGTTTGGTATGATCTGATCAGCAGAGTCATGAGATAATGATGATGAGTCCAAGATTTAGACTTCCTGCCAGCTGCCAATGCTGTTACAGTCCCCCTTTTTGTCGGATGATGTCCGATGGACATTATCGGACAACCCCTCATCACAGTGATCGGATGGCAGGTGAATCGGGACGGTTGGAGAGTAGCTGTTCGTTATGGCTGAGGAGCCAGCTCGATGAGGTTCGCATCTGCTTCTGGCATGGTACCCTCCCTCCGGGGTTTCCATCGGAGACCTCCAGACACGGCTGTCGTGAGTTTGGCTGTAGAGGTTTTCATCTCGTTGAACTTCCTGTACAGGAGAAAAGCTATGCCCAGGGTTAGGGTATTGCCGATGATCATGGAGATACATAGCGCAGTGTCGGCGGCGGTCCAGGTTTGGACAACAGGTGAGGTATTCAGGATAGGCAATCGAGACAATGCTTGGAGGGCTGTGTCGAGGGGAACAATGTCAATGAGCTGAGGCCCCCCTTTTTCAATCCACCGTTCTAGTTCTGGAGCTAGGGTGAAGTTGTGGTCCTTGAAAAAGGCTGGGATTTCTAGCTCTGACTGATACTCTTCAACTGGGAGATGGTACAAAGCCAAATCGTCCAGGTGGAGGATGGCCCCTCGTGGTACTTGGATCCACATGCTCTGGTCCAGCAAGTTGATGCGGGTGGCGGTGTCATGCTGGTCGTAGATCAGCATAGCGGTACGCACCGGAGTGTTGACGAGCCACCTGTCACCTACGATCTCTGCCTGCGTCTCAGTGACTTGGGTACGAGGCGTGGCATCGGTAGGGCAGCGGGTGTTGCTGATCATCGGTTGTAGTCCGCAGATTCCTTCGGTGTTGTCTCTGAGGAAGGGCTTGCTAGGGCAGAGGTAATGAATGTCTTTTGTCAGTGTACACATGTGCAGGTTTGGGGCCAAGTACAGCTGTGTATCGCTGTCGTGGTAGGCGACCACCTCAGGAGTGCGCACCTTAAGGTGTGTGTTACCCTTCCAAAAGCCCACATTGACAATGTCTTTGAGTCGGTAGATTCGGCTCGACTCGATGATGGGTAAGTTAAGAAGGAAACCCATCTCCTTCTGCTCGGGGTCCACATAAAGGGGAATGGCGCTACCCAGAGAGTAGGCCAGGTGTACCTGCAGAGGGTCGGCGGGTGTGTTGATAGCAGACGCCAGCACACTTTGCACCAGGCTTAAGGGTATGAGGTATGGTGGTATTCTACCCATGGCTAAGCTGTCGATGGAGGAGCTTATTTCCCGTAGCATGTCAGTCATTAAGGCTGTTACCAGCTGCGTTTGAGCAAATTCATTCTGGAAGACTGTAAACAGCTGTTTCATGGAGTTCACGGTCTGGTTCAACTGGACACTGTGGGTGTTCAGAATTACCACCGTTCCTCTTAATGTCTGGCCGACGGTTTGTAAAGCTGCACTCTGTGTGGTGAGTTGCTCTTTTAGCTGTGGGAGTTCCGTCTGAATTTCAGCCACATGCCGTCTTATCGTGGCTATGTTTACTGCGTTGACACTGGACATGCCAATGTTAAACAGAGTTCCAACGGCGGCGGCGGCTCCGAGCAACGCTCCCAGGAACCGTTTGGAGCGGCGGTTGTGTCCGCCTAACTCCGCTTGGGTGACTGTCATCTTCTCCAGTTGGTTGAGCATGTGCTTGACATCGGCCTCGGCATGGAGGAGAGAGTCTTCTGTCCACCGGGCACCGGCCCAGCTGTACTGGGCTACTGCTTTGGGGTAGTGTGCTCTGTAGACGTTGCGAGGGTCGAGTCGAACGTACACTTTCTGGGTGTGCGTCCTGCAATTGGTGATCAGGAGCCCCGGTTGTTCTCTCAATACAATGCCCGAGGCGGGGCCTGGTGTGATGAGGTCGGGTGGCGGCTGGCCTCTGGTTGACAGGAGGCACAGGAGGATGATCCACAGCCGCATCCTATTACAGGCAGGAGAGTGAGAGAGGTAGGAAGGAGCAGGGGAGAGAGAAAAGGAACAGGTCAGCAAGGTTTGTCCCGGGTTGGATGGGACAGTCTTTTCGCTTCGGTGACGGCGGTTGAGTTCTAGCTTGCATTGGCCCCTCCCTGTCTTTCTATGCTAGTGGCCCCATGTCTCTTAATCTGGTTCCGGTGGACCCATTTGAGAACTGGTTCTCTGGATCCCCGGTTTAACTGGATTTGGTACGCTACTGGGGAGAGTTTGTTCATAATCTCATGGGGTCCCGTCCAGTGAGGCAGAAATTTCTTCGACAGCCGCCGGGGGCCTGTCAAAGGTGGCGGGTTGAAGCTGTAATACAAGACCTTGTCGCCCACATCCAGTTCCTGGTGTGATGCTTTCCGGTCGTAATATGCTTTCTGACCTTCAGCGCTTTTCTGCAGGTGTTGCTGGGCAAACGCGAAGGTTGCTTTTAAGTGTCTATGGAGCTCCTCGAGGTACTGGAATGTGGTGTACGCGGTGACAAGATTGGAGTCTCCGGGTTGGTACAGCAAGTGAAGTGGCAGAGTTATCTGCCGCCCAGTCATGAGCTCGAAGGGGGACACCCTTGTCGATTCCTGCGGGGTAGCTCTGAGAGCCATCAGAACGAGGGGGAGTTTCATATCCCAGTCTTTCTGGTTAGCAGACACATACTTTTTCAACATGGCGACCACCGTTCGGTTCGATCTCTCGACCTGGCCGGACGAGATTGGATGGTGGCTGATGTGAAGTCTAGCCCGTACCCCTAGGCATTTCCAGATCTGTTGCATGATCTCGGCCGTGAAATGGGTGCCTCTGTCTGAGTTGACTTTCAGTGGCAATCCAAACCGGGAGAAGATGTGGTTCATCATGAGGTATGCTGTGGCTTGGGCGGTGTCATTGGGTGCTGGCAGGCACTCTACCCATTTGGTAAACTGGCACACCACCGTGAGGAAGTACTTGTTGCCTCTTGCGGACCTGGGCAGGGGTCCCACCCAGTCGATTTGTAGGTCTGACCACGGGAACGTGATCCCTCTGCGTTGCAGTGGGGCTCTGTGGTTCGGGTTTGCTGGTTGGAACTGGCAGCAAACCAGGCATTCTCTGACATACTCTGCCACATCTTGTTGCATCCCGGGCCAATATGCCACCTGTTTCAGTGTGTCATACGTGGCTCTGGTGCCGTGGTGTCCAGCACATGGTGTGTCGTGGGCATACATTAGCATGACCCCCCTTTGCGACCGTGGCACCACAAGCCGTGGCGTTGTGCTGTCATCGGGCGCAAACCACAGAATGTTGTCCTGTATACGCAACATGTGTCTGGAGTTATGTAGATGTTTGAGGCTTGAGTCATCAGTGAGCTCAGAGTCAGTGATAGGGTGGCAGGAGGGGTCAGAGAGGTGGTCAAGAATAGTCTTTATTGCAGTGTCAGAGGCTTGCATATCCGCGATGTCGTTGTTGGAAATCTGCGGAGTTAGCGATAGCGGCTGCGAGGCGGGCATTGTAGCCGGTGCCGGTCGCTTGCTGCGGGTTAGCACTGCAACGTTGGGGCTGGATGTAGGGTTTGGGGGTACCCACATGTCGCCGTGTAGTGCGCCCGTCTTGGCGAGGGCGTCTGTTTGGTCATTCAAGTCTTTGTCGAGACCTGGTAGCTTCGAGTGTGCTTTTACCTTCTTCCAGTACACTGTCAGGTCATGTGTTCTTGTGATGTTGTCACATTCCTGGAACAGGTGTTGGTGTTTGACTGGCTTGTTGTTAGCGGTTTTGAAACCATTCTGTTTCCAGCTTGGAAGGTGGCACACGAAACTGAGTCTGGCATAGTTAGAGTCTGAGCAGATGAGCAGTTCTCTGATGTCATTGGCTGATGCGATCTGTAGGGCTATGAGAATAGCTGCTATCTCTGCATATTGCGATGACTGGGGGCCCAACTTGAAGTGTTGTGGTGGGCACGGCTGATCGTTCACCCACAGCACTCCTGCACCTACCTTTAGGACGCCGTCGTGGTTGTAGGAGCACCCATCGACGTAGGCCGTGGGCATGCCCTGGCACGCATTCGGTTCAAAGTATCTGTGACAGGTCAGTTGTTGTTGTTGGGGTTCTTGTGCATCCGCTGCAGCAGCAGGCGTGTTATCAGAGCAGTTTTGGCATGCAGCCAGGCCATTACCCAGTGCAGATTTGTGATTCTGTGCGTACCGTGCCTCAACATTGCGTCCCTGGAGGGCCATTAACCACGTGGCTATACGTGAATTAGTGACAACGCCATCTCGGATGCGTTGGCTGTTGAGGAACATTACGGGCTGGTGGCAAGTCTCAATGATAACTTTCTGTGCCCCAATGTAGTTGGAGAATCGCTGAATGGCCCACACCGTGCAGAACAGAGCTTTTTCACAGTCAGAGAACTTGCACTCTGGTGGGAGAAGCGTTTTGCTGGCATATGCGACCACCTTTTTGTCTTGGTCATGTCGTTGATATAGGCCAGCACTGAGACATTGGTCGGAAAACCCGGCTTCCAGGTAGAATTCCTTCTGTGGATCGGGGTAAGCAAGGCATGGAGCTGTGCATAAATGTATTTTAAGTGCCGTCATGGCGTATTCTTGAGCGTCTGACCAGACGAAAGGACAGTCTTTCTTCAGCAGGGCTGTTAGAGGTCTAGCAATGTCTGAGTAGTTTTCGATGAACTGTCGGGAGTAATTGCATACCCCTAGAAAACTGCGCAGCTCAGAGACGTTTGTAGGAGGCTTGATGTTTTGAATGGCATGAATACGGTTTGATTGAGGTTCAATGCCTTGGGATCCGATGAGATTTGTTCAGAAAGATGTTGAACTCAGCTGGTGAGTTGGCATAGCCGAACGGACACCTGTTGAAGGTGTATTGTTGGTTGCCGAATGTGAATGCTAGCTTGTGTTGGTCTTCTGGGTGCACCGGAATGGTCCAGAATCCAGAGGCCACATCAAGTGTAGAGAAGATTGTGGCTCCCCTGATTCGGGGTATTTCTTGTTCTAGTTGGGTCATAGGCCATCTTGACAACGGTACCTGTTGATTCAATTTCCGATAGTCGACCGTGGGTCTCCAGGCTCCGCTGGGTTTCAGCACAGGCCACAAGGGGCTTGAAAAGGTACTGTTGCAAGGACGGATGACACCTTTTTCAAGCATGGATTCGATGATCTCCTGCACTGGTTCGTGTGAGGCGATGGGAATCTTGTATTGCTTGACAAAAGTGGGAGGCGCATCAGGGTGCGTTGGGATGCGCACCGTGTGGAGGTTGGTGAGACCGCAGTCTAAAGAGTCTTTGGCAAAGGATTCTTTGAACTCATAAAGGACTTGTTTGAGTCTTTGACGGTCTGTCTCGCTCTGGAGCGCGTCAGCGTCTCGTAGAATTTGCTGCACTTGAGACTCAAAACCTGGGTACGGTTCCTCCGTATGTGTGTCATCAGTCAGGTTGGTCTTGGGAGGTGTGGCAGGGTCATCAGTCTCACCGACAGGCTGGTGGGAGACTGTGTATACCGCGAGGTGACTGTCCTCAGTCAGCTCCGTTCGGCACACCTGGTCTTTGGTCATTGGCATGACGGACGTGATGGCAATGAATTTGAAGGGTGCGGTGAACAGTGTGTTATCTGTGCTCCCTTCGGGTATCAGTGCAGGTGGAATGGGCCCAATGATGGGTAGTACAAGTTCAAAGTCATGAAAGTCATGGCTCACTAGCCATCCCAGCCGATAGGCCTTGGGAATGTTGATGTCAGTTGCTGTGCAGTTGTTGAAGAGGATGTAGACTACACGAGATGACACTTCAGTGAGGGGTGTGGCTTCAAGTGTGAGTCCGAGTTCCACACATTCAGGTGAGGGTTGGAAGAAGCCCAGCGTGTGGTTTAAGGTTTGACCACATCGCATGTTGAGCCGAACAGCGACCCCTTTGGTGTATGCTGGTACCACCGTTCCCTGTTCGTTGACTAGGGTGCAAACCTCAGGGATGGTCTGTCCTGACATGAGGTTGTCATGGCTGATGGAAACATGTGGCTGTAAAGTCAATGGGGCCCATACCACTTCGTTAAACGTGTCCACATGAGCCCGGAGGCGAACCAAAATGTCTGCTCCGATGTAAACATCGTGGGGCGGGTCCGGAAGGACCAGGAAGTAATGGGTCAGGCACCGATGATTCCATGTCAAGCGCAGCGCACAGATTCCTCTGGCGGACACCATAGAGGAGGGGTGTGAGTTCAAAGGGAAACGGGTGCGCTTGCTGGCATAAGGCGGGTCTGGTGCGTGTTCCCTGAGTGCATTGAACAGTGAGAGACTAATGGCTGAGTTGTCTGCCCATAATGCTAGAATAGTGTTCGTTGTGTTGATATCATTCAGCTGCAGGTCAGTCATGACCTTGGGGCTGTAGGTATCAGAGTCTATGGTGAGCTGAAATGTGCAGAGTAGCGAACTTGAAGTTTGCTCTGGGTCTGAGACTGTGTTCTCACGGCTGGCTGCAGGAGTTCCCGTGACCTTTGTGACTTGACAGTCTGGTTCTGTTGGGGTTGCCGTGACCTCTGTGACCTGACAGTCTTGGTCAGAAGACCTGTGTGTCTGGAGGGGAAGAGGTTCTCGCACTTGTGCCCAGAATTTCAGCTGTTTGAAGTCCAGTAAAGGTTCGAAACGGTCCAGCAGGTCTTTGCCGATGAGAAACGGATAAGTGTTCATAGGTGACACATAGACAGGATGTACAAGACTCATAGGCCCAACTGTCAGGTGAATGGGAGCTATGGTTTTGAGCTGGATGTCGTCTTGGCTGTACGACTGCACATTCAGCTTACACGTGTGAAGGTTAAGAGTGCGATTCTGTCTCTGTGCTTCAAATTTGAGTTTGTCAAACAGTTGAACGGATATCAACGTTAGGTCGGAGCCGGTGTCAACCAGGGCTTCGAGCCTCAGTTCCTTTTCCAAGGTGATGGTTAGGTAGAGTTTTCGAGCCATTCCCTTCTCGATCAGGTTCCCCAAGAGTCTGGGTGTTGGGGCCTCTGTGTTGATCGGTAGGCAGTCGGGATATGTCTCTTGTGTCTCACTGTGAGTGCAGATAACCAGGACAGCACTTTCATGTACCTTGGTGTGTGGAGTGACACTGTCTCGGTCAGGAAGTGTTGCCGTCAGCTGGAGTGAGTGGGTGTTGCTGACGTGTGGGGGTGCAACAGTTAGTTCGAGAGTCTGTGGTTGGGAAACAGTGTTCTGGGTGTTAGGTTCAGTTGCAGAAAGGTCAGGAAGGTTGATTTCAGGCGTCCGGTCCAGTCATGCGGTGTCTGGTTCATCCTTCTTGTCTGTCTTGCGGGGTTTCTTTTGTAGAAACTCCTTCAGTACCTTCAGCAGTTCTGCAGCTTCGGACTCGACCGTACTTTTCTTGTTAGCCGTGGGCTCAGATCCGCGCTTACCAGTACCACGTCGAGAGTGGTCCCTCCGTCGGTTTTCTGGGCTTGGCGTTCTGGGAGAGAGGGTTCGGCTCCTTCTGGGTTGCCGGCCGGCTTCCCATGTGCCCCTCCCCTTTTGGTTGTGGAGGGGGCGAGGCCGGTCCCAGGATCCTCCAGAGCGATCGTTCTGGTACCTTGGATGGGCATTACCACGATCATGCTGCCCTCTGCTGGCTTGGAACGGTGTAGACTCTCTGTTGATGGGTCCGTAACTGTGGTTCTGTTGGGCGCCCTCTAGGGTCAGCTCTGGGCGATGCTCAGAGACAGGGCGAATGGTTGGGTGTTTTACAGTCTTTTCAGAAATAGCTTTTTGCTTGGTGTAAGCCTTGTGAGCTAAGTCTCTTAACTGTTGTGTGGACATGCTGCGTGGACAAACCAGAACTCCCAGATGGTGATTAATCGTGGGGTGGAGGTTTCGGAGGAACAGGGTTCTGAAGCTGAGGTCCTCCTCCATGCCTGGTTCGTTTCGTGCGCCGAAGTAGGTATGTCGCAGTCGATTATAAAAGTTCTGTGGGGTTTCAAGTCGACCTTGCCTGAGGTCCACAGCAGCGATGAGCCCCTGGACTGATTCTGGATCAGAGTATTCACGAATTAAAGCTCGTCGTAGCTGGCCGTAGTCCGCTTTGACAGTCTCTGGTTGGCGGTCTAGAAAGCTACGCACGTCCCGGTTAGACGTGAGTTTGAGTAGGCACAATCTGTCCCAAGTGCTCGCGTTAGCGACAGTCTGCAGGTGAAAGTCTATGTCTTGCAAATAGGCATAAACATCGTGTCCTCCTGCAGGGTCTGGGCTGAAAGTAGGGATATTTCTGGCCAGCTTGTAGAGGTCCTTATGAGCTATGTGGTTGCTGACCCTGACTTCCTGGAAGGGCGTCCCTTCCTCCGCTGCTGGCGGGGGTTCGTGGAGGCTAGCAGGTGACAGTCTGAGCAGTGGGCTGTCACCCCCCTTTCCAGCTCTTGGTTCTTGGCTGAAAGGTGCGGACCAGCTGGTCGGGGGAAACCTTGTGTGGTGCGTTCCCCCTTCCCGGTCACTTTGCAGTTTATAGGAATGTTTCAGTTCTCTGTGAACAAGGTCAAGTTCATCTTTGAGCTCATGTCTTTGCTGGACCAGCTCATTGATCTCGGCCCGGGCAGCCTGCAAGTGGTTTTCGGAGGCTTTGGCTTTAGCATCTCTGTCTTTGAGTGCGGTGTTGGCTCTCTCTAGGAGAGCTTCGCCTCGCCGGAGCTGTTCGTTGAGTTCTTCCCTGGTGTCTTTCTCCGACTGCTCTCTGCGGTCTTTGTCCAGACGCAGATCTTCCAGGGCCTTTTGAAGTCTTTTTACTTCTTTCTCTCGTTCTGTGTCCGTTTCACCCTTTTCCTCGGTCTCTAGAAGTAGCTGGTCTAGATGACGCTGGGTGAGGGCCTGGTTTCTCCGGGCCTCCACGGCTTGGAGCTTTAGTGTTGCCGCTTCCTGTTCCAGGTCGGTGTGGCTCTTTTCTCTTAGCCGTGCCTGGGCGACAAGGTTGTGTGCGAGGCTCCCGAGGATCTTGGCCAGTTCTTTGTGAGAGTAACTCTGCGTCGGGTCGTGTGCCGTCAGCTTGTCTAGCTCTGTGTCCAGTTCCTCCTGGCTCAGCAGTTGCAGATCACTGGTGTCCTCCGACGGAACAGTGCTTGTCATCGCTTCCAACCATACCGCTAGGCGATCCCAAGGGACAGCGGGACTGGATGAACGGGACATACTGGTTCACTGTGGGCGAGAGAAACACAGCACACACACACAAAGAGGCCAATGCAAGTTTGTTCTAAGGTTTACGAGCTCTTGTACGGACTATGCCGTTGACAAGAATTTTGGCTAACTGATGTAGACAGTTAGACAGTTAGGCAATTAGGCGGGCCAATTTTTGGATCGGTCTGAAATAGAGGCTTTGACGGGCGGTAGCCCTGTGGGTCACCTGGTGACGCCGGCTGCTTGGTTGTCACTCTATTAATTTGCTTTCCTTGGGGTCTCTTGGTGAACTGAAAGAAACAAGATTACGACAGTCCAGACAGTGAAAGTAGGAAAGAGCACAGTGAAAACAAACACAAAATGAATTGGTCTGCAATAACAAGGAGAATAAGCGCGAACGCTGGGAGTGTTAGAGAAGTACTAAAGGGGTTAAACTTGCTACCTTTCGTAAGAGTTTCTGATAGGGCCTACAGTATGTGTGGCTATCGGGGTAGGAAACCTAGGAAAAGGTTGCGGCTTAGAGAGGAAAGGTGGGCCAAACGTTTAGGCTATACTCGGGGAGTATCTAATATTTGGCTTATAATATGGATTTTATTACCTTTAGTTTATCCGGGGCGATTTGAGGTCGCTCAGGTGGAAACCAGTGGCGCAGTCGGCCTTCCGGGCGTTCCCAAACACCCAACTGCCGTGTCCTCGGTCCTTGTTACTCTGTCGCGTTACGCCCACTCAAACAGTTTAGACTTTAAACACGACCTGACAGCACCCACCCGTCAACCGCCAGCCAGCACAGCAAAGTTGGCACGCTCCCCAGAACCCTCTTTTTCAAGAGTGGCTCCCTATTAAGCCATGGTTTGGGTACGGACACCAAACATTGCCTTGTGTGTGTCAGCTGAACTGGTTGACCGGCTTTGGAGTGTCAGATTGCTGATGTCGCCACTGCGTGCCGCAACGGCGGACAGAGGTAAAAGAAACCGAGATTCACACAGCCGGTGCAGGTCACGTCGGTTGGACAACCTTGCTCGTGGAGACCACGTTGAGACGATTCTCAGTTCACCACAGATGCTTGTGAGCCTTACAATAAATACACAAAAGAGGGTAAACAGGCGAACTCAAAATTAATTAAGACTCTATTGTTTACCGGATCAAGTGATTTATGGTTGCAGGCGAAAAGGAAATGCAAAATCCTATATCGAGAGTGATTTAGAAAAAGGCAAAGGTTTCTATCAAATAATGATAAAACAAAAGGCAATTTTGATAATGTTGGTAACTATCAAAATTAACCTAACCCAAATGAGAGGAAGAAAATAAAAAAATTAAAATTTTAACTAATAAAAAAAAAATTAATAAAATAAAATTAAATAGAAAATTAAAATTAAAATTAAACAAGACAAACTTAATTCAAATTAAATTCAAAACAAGTTTAAAATTTAAATTTAAATAAGCCTGTAGGGAGAATGTAAATAAAAGAAAGCAAGTCCAAATAATATCCTATAACAATTTAATGCTAAGTTGGAGTATCATTAATAACCAAACCAAAAAAAATTAATAATCAGCAAGGGAAACAGAATTGGAAGAAAGTGGAAAAGAGAGAGAGAGCTGTAAGCTGACTTAGCAGGGTACGGCCACACGGTGGCGTCCTTCCAAGCGGACTGTCAGTAACTTTAAGAACCTAATTTCAATTTAAGTTAGAGGAAATTCATTTTTCCTTTTAAACCCAAATTCAAATAAGTGTTTTTAATCAGCGAGAATGAGACCTGGTTGCTGCCTAATGCTTAGTAAAATTGCATAAATGAAAACGTTCCTAACAGTAATCATTAACAATTCACATGCTCAACTTAGGAAGGAAAATTAAGTCTGTCAAGACAAAATTACTAACGGAGAGTAGAACTATCCGAAAATACCCACGAGATGGCGTTGTTGCGCTCGCTCGGGATAAAGTTATGAGGAAGTGTAATTCGAGAGCTGTGAGCTCGCGCCCTCGGGCGTCTAGCACGCGGAGTTGCAACACACGCTCGTGGGGGTTGAAGACCAAAAATCATATAATGGCCGCACCCAGAATTAACACATAATGACTTTTAGACCACGGCGGGCCCCTTTGTGCTATAATGGCACAAGAAACATGTGGCTACAGGAATTAACATCTGCTTTGCTTCACATTTAAAAGAACTCCAATAGACATTTATCAAACTGGCTGACGGTCCGTCAGCATTTATGAGTCATGTGTTAGGTCTCGCTTTGGATAGCTACCCCAATGCGAAACCAGGAGTTTTATCGTTTATCTTTAACGATTTAATATTATATTAGGCCTATTATTGAATAGGGGAGGCTCGCCCTATTTCAATCTTCCGCTTGAAAGAAGATTTCGTCGTTCAAGTCAAGCGGGACAAAACAATATTACTCATGTACGGACTGAACAAAGATTTCTTTATCTCTGCAGGACATTTAATATTGCCAATTTAGCATCTGTTAATATGCTTTAAACTGAGCTCGGCGTCGTGCCTTAGTGAGTGAGTTTCGCTTTGCGCGATTTGTCTCACAGTTCAAAGAAACGAACGAAAACGCGCGTGCATAATATTAATACCCAAAAATACACATGAATATGAATATTAATATTGCTCACAAAAACAAAGTTTGAAACTGCCCGAATATATCTCCACCACTGTAACAACAATAAGTTCTGGGGAATAATTAATTCAAATGGTATGAATATTCATGAGTTTATGAATATTATTAGCTTGTTGTACAGAAAAATTTACGTATAACGGAACCTTTAATCATTTAAAAGTAACCTTTATCCAAATTGATTTCTTCATCAATTATCAATCTTACAAACCTTAAGAAACATTGATCTGTTTGATCAGGACAAATAATATCTCTTATGTTTGCACAATTTGTATTACTGAAGTAGTAATACATGAAAATCAAGCTTAAATGGGTAGCTTAGATCTTACGCTCCAGTGACTTCGAGATTTGTGAGCAAAACAATAAGGATTCAATTTAATGCAATTATTGAGTTTTAATAAAACACTATAGAATACAAAGCTACGAATCACACGGGGGTAAATATGCATATATATATAGGAGAAACAAACGATATGGTACAAACAAGGAAAAATCAAACTTAACGAATAAAATCAAAGGGAAAAGAATGATGGAAAGAGAGAATCCACGAGGGAGAGAGAGATGAGAGAGATGAGAGAGAGAGAGAGAGAGAGAGAGAGAGAGAGGGAGAGAGAGAGAGAGACAGACAGTTCAATCACTTCACCAAAACCCTTCAGACATTTATGATTTCGTGAATCAGGATTAATTAAGACAACCTCGTACAAGCAGTTAAAGGTGAAATATAATACTTGCATTAGGCTCTCTCGTGTACGTGTCTGAGTTCGAATCGTCGTGGAAGTTCGCTAAGGAGGTGAGTCCGGAGAATTTCTGTGAAGATCAGGAAAGTCGCTCCAGAAGTTGCAGGTCCGTCTCTCTCTTTTGGCTTGGTGCCAAAGGGGTCCTTCTCTCAAGGGGAGGGGCCGAAGGCCAGGGTCGTCTTCTCCTCGTAGTGGCAGAGCGCAAGGAGTTAATGATAACTTCTGCATTTATAGATGGACTGGCCGAGCCCGACTTATGGAAAGATCCAATCACGTCCGTGGAGAGATCTTCTCGAGAAGGCGCGAGTGTTCCATTGTTCTCTGAACCCCCCTCCTCTGAGTTAATCAATAGGGTGGAAATTCTAAAGCCTCTTTTTCTTTAGAAAGCTGGTATTTCTGAAATTATGCATCAAAATCTGATTTTTGAACCAAATTTGGCCTAGTCATAATTTCGCGATAACAGAGATACTAAGAACGGTCATTCTGTGATTTGCGCGTCCAGATATACAAGATTATCACAGTTACTGGCATACAGGTTTTGATTGGCAACAGTAGACATCCTAGTTATTCTAATACATTGTATAAAGACATGAAATCAACGGATTATATATATTTGAACATTATTAAAACAGTTCTTTAAGTCCCATGTTTTAAGTAACACGTGTTGTGCAAGAATTGTCTTCTTTCAGCGCTCTCCGTGTATGTGTGTTTGCGTGTTCGAACTTCACGTGGTCAACCGCGTGTGTGTGTGTGCGCTGAAGTCAGCAAAAGAGTTCTGTGTCTATTGTATTGTTAGCCTGTTGCACACAGGATATGTGTGTTCGTTTGACGAGTCACAAGACTTCCCTGAGGCTGTGAAGTCAAACTATTCAACTCTTGAGCCGTTCATTAACTCTAGATAGCCATTCACATAACGAACCTCTGTTTGGTATGATCTGATCAGCAGAGTCATGAGATAATGATGATGAGTCCAAGATTTAGACTTCCTGCCAGCTGCCAATGCTGTTACAATGCAGTGCTATTAAGTGATACCAGAGCGGGGCGATGGCAGAGTGTTGCATCGTAATCATCTTCTCCCCTGTGATAATTTACTGCTTACCACTTACCACCAAATAAAAATAATTATGTACCACTCTGTTGATAAAATCAGCATATGCTGGTTAGGTATGTTTTGAAGCATGGCAGCTGGTTTGAGCTGGTTTATGCTGGTCCATAGTTGGTTATGAGCTGGTTTAAGCTGGTCCTGAGCTGATTATAAACTGGTCCTGAGCTGGAGCTAGTTTCTTAGAACCAGCTTAGGACCATCTGCCATGCTTCAAAACATACCTAACCAGCATGTGTTTTTTTTTTTTTTCAACAGGGCAATGCTGATTTACTAGCCCTCACTTATCTGTTATCCAGCCAGTTAAAATGCAAACAAACAAACAACAATGAACTTTCACTTGATCCGGTCTCAGATGGCATTGAAGGACTGAAATGATATAAATTGCCATCATACTTACACTGACTGCCCTAATTAATTGGAATTAATTGTTGCCAAACAAATGACTGTTGCAACTGTTGTACTCACACAGAATAAACAGTTGTTAGGCCAAGAGGAGACTGTTAAAAGGCATAGACAAACTAAATGAACTGAACACTTTGAAACTTTTGTTGAAATGCTTTTGAGAATTCTTTTTTAGGCATCGACCAGAATTGAAAATATTTTTGCAGTGGAATGGACTATTTGCTCAAGGACTTGAGTGTCTATAAACATGGGACTCTTTTTTCTGGCACTAGCGGTTAGTCCATTACACATGAGACAAGGAATATTGTTAATCAACACAAAGGGACTGCTTGCATAACAGAAATCGCCTCAGTTACGTATGGTAACCCTCGTTCTCTGAAGGAGGGAACGGAGATGTACGTCGGACGTCACAGACAAATTTGGATCACTTCTGGGAGCCCCTATCAGCTTCGAGATATAGAGAACAGGCCAATGGCCATTGGCATGCGAGATTTGCATCTCACGTTCCGCCCGCACCACGGGTATAAACCGGAAGCGTCTGTACGTCTCCGTTCCCTCCTTCAGGGAACGAGGGTTAGCATACGTAACCGAGACATTCCCTTTCAGTCGGTCACGTTCGACATACGTCGGACGTCACAGACGAATTGGGATCTCTTTTAAAATGCCACAGTTACTACCACTTCAAGCACCCAGCGAAGACCCCCTCAGACCCCGTCTGTTCCAGGCGGGAAAACCCACGCAGGGAGAGTCACTGCTGCTGTTCCGCAAGACCCACTCAGCAGACTATTACAACATTGGGAAAGCGTGCCCAGGGGGGCCGCTGTGGAAGCTACATCATGCCTGGAGGGAGTAACCATGTGGAGAATATACGTATGGACTGGCCTTGGGCAGTGCAACATACAGAAGTCCCAGGGGTGGCCTCGGACATTGCAGGCGGGGGAACAACACCTGACTGAGACGGCAGAGCGAGCTCCGTGGGAAAGACACAGGCTCGCCGTCGGGAGCCGTACCTTGGAAGAATACACATATGGGACCGCCGTGGGGGTCACAACATATGGAACCCAGCCTAACACAAGTTCCACCAATGTATACGAGTGTTAGACCTGGCGTCGGATGCTCCGCCACGTCCGACTGCTGCGGTTTGCGGAGGACTCAACAGGGTTCAACTTGGGTTTCATACGCCAAGACGATGGCATCCACTGTCCAGTGGGCCATCCTCTGCTTGGAGACAGCCTTTCCCTTCTGCTGGCATCTGTAACAGACGAAGAGCTGCTCTGAGGTCCTGAAGCTTTGCGTTTTGTCCACGTAGGTCCGAAGGGCGCGAACAGGGCAGAGAAAACATAGGGCTGGGTCTGCTTCCTCCGAAGACAGTGCTTGCAGGCCCACCACCTGGTCTCGGAAGGGAGTGGTGGGAACCTTGGGCACATATCCAGGCCGGGGTCTCAGGATTACATGAGAGTTACCGGGCCCGAATTCCAGGCACGATTTGTCGACCGAAAATGACTGCAGGTCCCCTACCCTCTTGATAGAGGCCAGTGCAGTCAGGAGTACTGTCTTTATTTTTTAACTCCGCTGACTGCAGAGGCTCAAAGGGCGCTCTCGGTAGTGCGGTTAGCACCAGAGTTAAGTCCCAAGAGGGTATAGAGGGAGGGCGAGTCGGATGTAGTCTCCCCAAGAACTTACCATTTACCATGTCATGGTTTGCGGCGATAGCGGCAACATAAACTTTGAGGGTGGAGGGAGACAGCTTTCGCTCCAACCCGTCTTGTAGGAAGGAAAGCACAGAACTCATCGAACATCTTCAGGGGGCTTCTTGGTGAGAAGAACACCAATCGACAAACAGGTTCCACTTTAGAATTAACAAATCACATAATCTTGATTTTATTGCATGTTACAAAATGTCCCAACTTTTCGGGATTTGGGTTTGTTAAAGAGAGGTGAGTGCTGAAGCAAACAGCTAATGGTTAAGAGTCTGTCGATATTAGCATGCTAAGACACTATATGTGGGAAAGGTGAATATGTGATAAATATGGCCATGTCATGTGAATTAAGTAAGGGATAATCCACGGCTAACTGTGCATTAAACGATATTGTAGAGTGTTGAGGCAAAGAACGGACCGACACGTGTGTGTGTGTGTGCGTGCAGCGTGATCTCCGCTCTGTGTGCGAGTGACATACAGAATGTGTGTGTGCGCTTCAATGAAAACAGCGCATTAATATTGAACAGTGATTAAAATGACTTGGAACTACCTGTGCATGAAACGGTTTGATTGCACACCTTCCAACCAATCAGAATCAAGAATTCAGACAGACCATGGTATAAATAGTTATTATGTGTGTATATGTTAGATATACTATGTTGGTTTAAATGTATATGTTTCCTCTTATAAAAAAAAGGAAATATGTAGCTATGTTTAATTCATTTAATTCAATTCACTTTAATTTGATGTCCATAGATGTCCAGCATTCTGGAAGGTTTTACATACCAACTTAAAAAATGGTCCAACAGGGATTCTATGACAAAAAATTTAAAAATGTAATTTACCATATACCCTTCATAATTGTTACGGTTGTCCGGTGCAGCAGTGACGAGGAGAGTTGGGACTTCCACAAAGATAGGTTTATTCCAAATTGACATAGGACAGAACACCACACAACATGTAAGTACAATTGTACTGAGTACTGAGCAAGTACTGAGAGTATAACTGAGTCCAGACAAACATAGACAAAGGAACATGTGACCAAAGTAAACAACACGACAGAAACACAGATATGTAACATAATGCCCCCCTCCCGATAGGCGCGTCCTCGCGCCGTAGAAGTCCAAATTGGGAGGGAGGGTGGGCACCCTGGAGTCCTGAGGGCGGGAGCATTGGGGTCTGACTGGCTGGGGGGCCTCCAGGGTGGAGCCATGGGCGGAGAAGGAGACCTGGGCGGGTCTGGAGCCGTGGGCGGAGCAGGAGACCTGGGTGGGTCTGGAGCCGTGGGCGGAGCAGGAGACCTGGGCGGGTCTGGTGCCGTGGGCGGAGCAGGAGACCTGGGCAGGTCTGGAACCGTGGGCGGAGCAGGAGACCTGGGTGGGTCTGGAGCCTTGGGCGGAGCAGGAACCAGAGCCCCACCCACATGTGTGCCACCCACATGTTTCCCAACCATAGGTACCTCGCCCCCCCTCCCTAAAATTTTCTTTGGGGAATTCCAGGGTGGAGTGGAGGGCTCGTGGGTTGGAGCGGCCTCGTCGATGGCTGGGGCGGCCTCGTCGACGGCTGGAGTGGCCTCGTCGAAGGCTGGGGCAGCCTCGTCGAAGCCTGGGGCGGGCTCGTGGAAGCCTGGGGCGGGCTCGTGGAAGCCTGGAGCGGAGTCCAGGAAGTCCAGGGGTGCTGGAGCGGAGTCCAGGAAGTTCAGGGGTGCTGGAGCGGAGTCCAGGAGTGCTGGAGCGGAGTCCAGGAGGGCTGGAGCGGAGTCCAGGAGGGCTGGAGCGGAGTCCAGGAAGTCCAGGAGGGCTGGAGCGGAGTCCAGGAAGTTCAGGGGTGCTGGAGCAGAGTCCAGGAGTGCTGGAGCGGAGTCCAGGAAGTCCAGGAGGGCTGGAGCGGAGTCCAGGAAGTTCAGGGGTGCTGGAGCAGAGTCCAGGAGTGCTGGAGCGGAGTCCAGGAGGGCTGGAGCGGAGTCCAGGAAACACGGAGCGAAAGTTTCCAGTGAATCTGCCGTGGTAGCGGCCGTCACGACCTGTGACAGGCGCTTTGCGGCAGCTCTCCTCTTCCTCCTGGGCTTGGGGACAGGCAGGACCTTCCCGGCAGGCCCACTGGAGGGATATGCAGAGGAAACTGGCTGAGGGTGAACTGACCAGGC
Source organism: Gobio gobio (assembly GCF_949357685.1). NCBI lineage: Eukaryota > Metazoa > Chordata > Actinopteri > Cypriniformes > Gobionidae > Gobio > Gobio gobio. The sequence continues at coordinate 212,396 of NC_137116.1, read as the reverse complement.
AGCAAGCTTTTCTGAGGGGACTGGACGAGGAAGACACATATTCTTAGGAACCTCTTCTACTCTCTCGAACGCGGAACAATTTAGGGACAATACCAGATTGATTGTCTCGACTAGGGAAAAGGAACAGGCAGGTTCCAGGAACCCAATAGTGTCCTCGTCCAGGCCCATCAGAAAAACCGCATTAAGCTGCGCATCTGGCCAGTTCACCAGATAAGCAAGCTCCGAGAATTCCTCTACATACCTCTCCAGTGGGCGACTGGTTCTGTCTAATCCCCCAAAGGCGATCCTCCGCTGAACCGCCTTCCTCTGGGGACACTGGAGAGAGCGGGACCAGGAAAATACCCATCCCAGAGAGAAGTCCTCTTGCTGTTTTGGTCTGGTCTTCTGTTACGGTTGTCCGGTGCAGCAGTGATGAGGAGAGTTGGGACTTCCACAAAGATAGGTTTTTTCCAAATTGACATAGGACAGAACACCACACAATGTGGTAGTACAATGGGTAGTACAATGGGTAGTACAATGGGTAGTACAATGGGTAGTACAATGGGTAGTACAATGGGTAGTACAATGGGTAGTACAATGGGTAGTACAATGGGTAGTACAATGGGTAGTATAACTGAGACCAGACAAGGAAGGAATGAACAAGAGGGAACTAAATACAAACACTGATGACTGACTAACGAGGGGCACAGGTGATACAGATGAGGGTAACTAAACACAGCTGAACAGAACTAGACTAACGAGGGTAACCAAGGAAACAGAGAAAGTGGCGGGAAACATAGAAAAAGGAACATGTGTAGTAAACAACACGACAGAAACACAGATATGTAACAATAATACATAAATATTGACATGATATTGGCTTTGTCATAGGCATCTTTGGCAACAACAAACAGCAAAAAAATATTCTCAGTTGTCATTATCGCTCGCTGCTTCTGTATGTGTTGATACAACAAAAGCAGATGGATTGGTGCTTAAAGCTACACTATGTAACTTTTCCGTCCACTAGAGGTCGCCTGTTCAAAACAAAGGCGTAGTTTGATGACGCCACGTTTGAGCGCAGAATCTTGGGACATGTGGTCTTCACCTCACAGCCGGTGGAAAACAGTCAGGATAGGACTCGGGCAGAAATCATGTTCATGGATGCGATTATTAACATTACTGTAGTCTGAAGCAGAGCAGGACCGAGTGTTGTGGAGCTGAGCAAGGCCGCAGGAGCGATTGAAGAGCGGGACTGTTATTATGGCATAGTCGCCGGCGGGACTTTTATTATGACACGGTTGCCGGAGCCACTTCCTCTTTTCCAGTCATGAGTATGAGGTAACGCAATTCTGTTTATCGTATTAGATATATCTGAGTGTGTTGAAAAGGAAGTTATGACGTTCGTTCGGCGGCTGCTATGACACTTGTTCACACTGCAGTGAGAGTAAAGTGTTTCACTGAATAAAATCAGGGCAATCCTATTGACCGGCGACAGCCTATGATGTCATCATTGTGCGACCAGGAAGTATATAAGGGCGCCTTGCAAACATGACACTATCTTTTTCGTCTTCAGGGACTGTTCTGTCTGAATGCTTTGAGTTAAGGTAATCCAAATTCATTATTTATGCACACGAGCTGTGTGTTTTCTGCCTGGGATCAAGAGCATGCACAGTCATCTCTTATGGAGTTGTTTGTAGTGATGGCCAAATTAAGCGTTTCGAAGCATTATTGATTTCTGATACAATTGTGTCGAAAATGGTTCATTACTCAAAGCTTCATTCAGATAGAAATTGCAGCACCATCTCCTGGTAAAGTAAATGTAGTGTGTGTGTGTGTGTGTGTGTGTGTGTGTGTGTGTGTGTGTGTGTGTGTGTGTGTGTGTGTGTGTGTGTGTGTGTGTGTGTGTGTGTGTGTGTGTGTGTGTTTGTGTGTGTGTTTGTGTGGACTGGTAATCACATGGACTGGTGTGTGGACTGGTAATCACATGGACTGGTGTGTGGACTGGTAAAACAAAATGTCCCCACAAAGATGGCAATATCCAAAATCCTCGTCCTTGTGGGGACATTTTTAGGTCCCCATGAGGAAAACATCTTATAAATCAGACTAAGTGATGTTTTTTGAAAATGTAAAAATGCAGAATGTCTCCTGTCATGGGTAGGTTTAGGGGCAGGGGCAGTGTAGGGGGATGGAATATACAGTATGTACGGTATAAAAACCATATAATTCCCATAACAACCAATATAATTCCCATGAAAACCATTAAATCCAATAGAATTTCTGTAATGGTTTCTATAGGTTTTTTTTAGCAGGGCAGTATCATGTGTGAAAGCTTTATCTTGTTTAGCAGTGGGAAGCAGAACTCTATAACTTGTTAACTGGTGGGACTGATATTTTTGTATGTTGAAAAGGATGTGCTTGTGTAACTGGTTGTACTTGTATAATGTAGCAGAGGGTTTTTTGAAGTTTCTGTCTTTGATGCATGTTTTATGTAACAATGTTCATATGTTCTCTAATTAATAATAAAAAAGTAAATAAAAATAAAAATGTGGCAGAGGGTGTGACAGACAAACCTGTCAACACTGGATTGGGCTGTCAAAGCAGTCAGGTGGTTCACTACATGAGTGAACCAGTGTGTTTGCTTCAGAAGTAATTTTCACGTGACTAGTGACATACTGATACAATCTCCGAAGCAGTGGTTCATTGCAAGGGCCGTTCGAGTTTGAAGCAAACTTCGGAGCGTCTGTGTCAGACATAACATCACTAGTTGTTTGTTTGTTTGTATATGTGAGCGTTTGTCCATCCGAGATCGCTCCGCTCTCGTCTGACTCTCTTCCTGAGGGGAGAGGGTTTGGCATCCGAGACTGATGATGAGGTCCCGCTCACGCCGAGGCTGAGCGTGGATGCGCGTCACTGGTTTCTCGGACAGAGCTCGCTGATCGTCGCGGGAAGGCGTTCTTTACAATTATTTTACTGTTCCCCTGATCGCGCCGGAGCCCACGCAATCCCAAATAATACATATTAAAGGGTTAGTTCACCCAAAAATGAAAATTCTGTCATTAATTACTTACCTTCATGTCGTTCGACACCCGTCAGATCTCCGTTCATCTTCGGAACCGAAATTAAGACATTTTAGTTGAAATCTGATGGCTTTGAAAGTCCTCCATTGGCTCAATGGTACTCTACACTCTCAAGACCATTAAAAGGTACTAAAGACGTTGTTACAAAGTCCATCTCACTACAGTGGTTCTAAAATTACTTTATGAATCGGCGACAATAGTTTTTGTGCGCAAAAAAACCCTAAATAACAACTTACATAGTGATGACGATTTCAAAACAAAGCATCATGAAGCTTCGATTTAGGGTTTTTTTGCGCACAAAAACTATTGTCGCCGATTGATAAAGTTATTTTAGAACCACTGTAGTGAGATGGACTTTGTAACGACGTCTTTAGTACCTTTTTACTAAATAAAAATATACAGGATAAATATATATTTAATAATATTTGAGGAATTGCTGCTTTACATATATTGAAAAAATATGTGACAATATATTTACTTATATATCATAATGTATGTAATTTTATATTCAGTAATACACGTCATAACGATGTGCATGATAAGATATGGTACTGCAAATTATATTGAACATATATTAACTCATGCAGTATATACACATACATATATGTGTATATACATACCTGCTGCCATCTGGTAAGCGCTTCCGTAGCCTGATGGCAAAGACTGAAAGACTCAGGAGGAGTTTCTTCCCCCAGGCCATCAGACTCCTGAACTCAGTCACGTGACTTCACTTCACCCCCGCACACACATAAACATCCAGTTTAAACATTAACATCCACATACTGCCATTGCACTGCACTTTACTTTCCTATTGTTACTGCGTAACAACCTGTAATAAACCTTGCACATTATACTTCTTTATATATACATATATATATATTTATGTTAACCACTTATTTCTAAGTCTACAGTTTATCTCACTTATCATATCCACTTATTTTTTTATATTTTTATATTTTAAATTATATTTTTATTTTTATCTTATTTCCTATTTTTATCTTTTACTTGATTTATTTATAATTCTACTTATGTTAATACTTTTTATTCTAATTTTATTCTATTTCTATTTTAATTTCTTGTAACTGTTATTTGCACTGTCCATGGAGCGGACCTGTTTACATTTCACTGCCAGTTGTATATTGTGTATATAACTGTGTATGTGACAAATAAAACTCTTGAATCTTGAATCTTGAATCTTGAATATATAGAAATATATCATTCAGATGTAACCCCCTTTGTAATCAATAACATTTTCATAAGTAACTGCAATTTAATTACACTTTTTTTTTTCTCAGTAACTGTAATGGATTACAGTTACGTTTATTTTGTAATTAAATTACATAACGCTGTTACATTTAACTAGTTACTCCCCAACACTGAATGTGTGTGGATGTGTATATATATAAGCCTATTTTTTTTTTTAAGTAATCTTTATTTTTAATAAAAGTAACAGTTTTATTGGTGTTTGGCTAATCGTCAACCTCACCACAGGCTCAAAATCACTTGAAATAACATTTACAATTCAACATTTACCCTCCTTTAACAGTCAGAAGTGCATCTGTGTCCTATACTGCCTTGGAATATTAAAAAAACCCATCATCATGATTAACCTGGCTCAGTATATAAAAAAGATAAATCATCCAAATGTCTATCAGGAGGAATTTTTGGATATAAGGCACAGCTTACCAACTCATGATCAAAGTCAGACAATCGGGTATCTGCTGCAGTAGTGATTGGGTCAAAACATTATGGCAAGTGTATCTCTGGACAAAGTTCAATCTTCACAGCTGAAGCTTGTGCATTACTTCTAGCTCTTGAAAAAATAGAGAAGGAACAACAACGTAACTTTTTAATTTGCATAGATTCTAAATCCTGTCTACAAGCACTTGATTCTCTGAAAACTGAACATTCTATAATTACCAGCATAATAGGAAAAGTGGACTCTTTAAAGAAACAAGATGTTAATATTGTTTTTTGTTTGATACCAGGCCATATGGGTTTGACTGGTAATGAACAAGCAGATAAATCAGCAAAGGAAGCACTTCATTTGGAAATGACAGAATGTAAAATACCAGCATCTGACGTTAAACCCATATTGAACCTGTACATTTACAATAAATGGCAAATGGAATGGAACGAATGTGTAAATAACAAATTATATGAGATGAATCCAGTTTTAAATCAAGGAGTTATTAGTTATTATTTTGAAAATAGATATGACCAGGTTGTATATACGAGATGCTGAATTGGACATTCAAGACTCACTCATTCATATTTATTGAAGGGGGAAGAAAAACCGGTTTGTGATCTGTGTAAGAATTTCACGAGTATAAAACATGTTTTAATAGAATGTCCTTTTTTAAATAATATTAGAGAACGGTTTTATTCAGAAAACACATTAATGGACATTTTTAAAAAGGTTTCTCCTGGAGTAATTTTAGAATTTCTGTCAAATATTAAATTGAAAGATTCTATGTAATTGGTGTTATTATTACTGTTGTTGTTATTGGTATATATGCCTGATTTTGTATAGTGATTTGTTTTTAAGACAAAATTGTTAAATTATTGTAAACAATGTATTGAAGTGATACTGCTGATTGCCATGAATATAGCCATTGTTGCTGATATGGCATTAAATCATAAATAAATAATAGTCAGAAGCAAAGCATGATGGGAAGTAGAAATTTGTTGTAACTCATTCTGTAAAAGTATGTATATGTGTGTACATAAATTCACATTAATATGGGAACATGCAATATATAGTAAGCTACACAATAAAGGATAAAACTTTATGAATATTACATGTAATGCTATTTTGTCTTCATTTCTAAATATTTGTATGTGTATTAATATATATATATATATATATATATCCATTCAAGGTCAATGCATGTATTGCAGTATATTGAAAAATATAAGCACTAGTTTCCTATAAATGGAAATGTATTATGTAATAGACCATCCGGGTACTTTTTGCCTACTCTTTTATGAGTACTGTGAATTCGTTTTTCGCATAATATATAGTAAGGAAGTATGCGATTTCAGATTCACCCATGAACTGAACCAATCAGTTCAGTTTATGGAGCTCTCTCCTAACAAGCTGATCATCTGAATCAGGTATATTAGATAAGAGAGACACAATGTGCAGAAAGGTGGCCCACCAGGACTGAAAAACCATGAATGACTGGAAAAGTAATTGGAAATTAGTGGTCAATCTGCATAGGAAGCTTAAATCTAGTTAAATTGAAGTTATCTGAAGTTAATTGAATGCCACTCTTTAAAGACCGGATTTGTCCTTTCTTTTGCAGGATTGTTACAGCACTGGACTGGCTGTTAGTGCACATTCTCCTCCTCTGTCCGACCCCAGTGCCCCCTCACACTGCTATGCCCCTCACCCTATCCTCTCAGCACATCCAGAGGAAGGACTGCCCGTCCCTGTAGGAATGCCTGTTCGGGCCTGGCACCTGCCTCTGTCAGCGGCTGCTCCCATACCTTTAACCATTCCACCCCCCACCAGCTCTCACCAGCAGGCTGCTCCATCATGAACGATGAGGTCATCAGCACTAATGCACTGGCCTGGCTGGTCTGCTCTGGAGTGTCCATCCTGGCCAATGCCTGGGGAATCCTGAGTGTGAGCGCCAAGCAGAAGAAGTGGAAGCCACTGGAATTCCTCATCTGCACACTGGCTGGCACGCACATTCTCAACATGGGCATCCCCATCACTATGTACTGTGTCATTCAGCTGCGCAGACAACACTCCAACTATGAGTGGAATGAAGGACTCTGCAAGGTCTTTGTTTCCACCTTCTACACCCTTACCCTGGTCACCTGTTTCTCAGTCACCTCCCTGTCCTACCACCGCATGTGGATGGTCCGCTGGCCTGTCAACTACAGGTAAGTGAAAGACAGTTGAGCTGACCTTTGTTGACACAAGAATTGTATTTAAATTTTCATTTTCAATGTATTATATTTTGAAAATGCATGTAACTGGGTATTAAAAACGGTTAACTGGCTTTGAAATTTTGAAAATAGCTGTATAATAATCATAAATTCATACACACGCCTGTGTTTAAGCTATATACTGACAGACATAGGGAATTAAGGGTGTGTTCACTAGTGTTGGGTCTGAGTCCACCTTTGTCGAGTTCGAGTCAAGACCAAGTCTTAAACAATCAAATCTGGGTCCGAGTCCAAAAGGGGCCGAGTTGGACTCAAGTCCGAGTTCTTATCGGCCGAGTCCGAGTCGAGTCCGCCCGAGTCCAGAAAGTAATTAAATGTAAAAAAGATTAGACATTGCTATTGTACATTTTTACCTTCTATTAATATTTAACCTTTCTACCAATTAAACCAATTGCAATATAAAATTTAACAAAAAATACCACTATTACATCTTGCCATTACCATTCAACATTTTTATTTTGTCAACAGAACCTCAACTAGTTTCCAATCAAAAATGGTTTCAACGAATAGAATGGACATAGATATATATGTAGAACTTTTATCATTACAAGTGCATGAAAAACGTCTCGGTTACGTATGTAACCTTCGTTCCCAGAGGAGGGAACGGAGACGTAACGTCAGTGACTGACGAATGGGGGTTTCGCCTAGAAGCCTATCATCTTCGAGATCTTAGAAAATGCCCAATGGCAATGCCATGGTCATGCGTAATTTGCATGCGTAACTCCGCCCCACCGCGTAATTCCGCCCTCACCACCTTATATACATAAGGAAGTACGCTGGCAATATCGCATTATGTTTACCTGCTGAGGAGCCAAGACTGAACTCCCGGCCGTTCCAATGTAATCACGCCACTCGGCTGTCTTCCAGTGCCCTGCGTAAGTGCGAGTACCCTGTCGTAAGACTAGTACGGAAGAAGGACTCCCACTTATCACAGGAATACCAAGGTACACTGGGAAGCATATTCTTGGTGGAAATGCTCCAAGACGCCTGCCCGTAGGGAGGACTTAAGAATACACATTTGACCCGCTAAGGGCTGCATATGGAGAGCTCTGGGGTACCAGCCGAAGGTGGGTTTTTAACCCCAGGGTGGCAAGGGCTTGCCAAGGGAAAGACACCTGCTCAAGGAGACTTATGGTGGAAATACACGTGTCGGGGTCGGCCTGACACGAGGGTCTGGGCTCGAGAGGGCAGACTTACTGGTGTCGGCGTCGACAGTGCTGGAGGAGCTCAGGGCTTCCGGAAAGCTCACCTGAGGAAAAATATTGCACGTATCCAGTCCGTGGAGTGGAATGGCGAGCAAGCGAAGACACCTGAGCCTAGTCCATTACCGGCCACTAGTAGAGGCGAGTACATAATCGGACACAGGCTCCACTCGGAGATTGTAGAATCTTGCGAATGTGTTAGGTGTTGCCCAGCCTGCAGCTCTGCAGATGTCTGTCAGCGAAGCACCATGTGCTAAAGCCCAAGAGGAGGCTACACTCTGGGTGGAGTGAGCCCTAACCCCAAGGGGGCATGGACGCCCCAGCGTCTGGTATGTCAAAACAATGGCGTCCACTATCCAGTAAGACAACCTTTGCTTTGAGAGAGCCTTTCCCTTCAGCTTCCCCCCATAACAGACAAAGAGCTGGTCTGAGGTCCTGAAACACTGCGTCCTGTCTACCTAAGCGCGGAGAGCACATACTGGACAGAGCAGAGCCAAGGCTGGGTCTGCCTCCTCCAAAGGCAGCGCTTGCAGGTTCACCACCTGATCTCTGAACCTTGGGCACATATCCAGACCGGGGTCTCAGGATCACGTGAGAATTGCCCGATCCGAACTCCAATGGCTCAAAGAGAGCCCTCTGCAGAGCATCTAAAACTACGAGGAGGATTCAGTCTCCTGGCTCCCCTCAAGAACCTGATGACCAGGTCGTGCTGACTTACCTTTTGGTTCTCCACGTAGGCTGATATGAGTCATGGTAGGCTGATATAGCGGCCACATAAACCTTGAGGGTGGAAGGAGACAGCCTTCGTTCCACCCCTTCTTGAAGAAATGAGAGCACGAACCCGATCGGGCATTTCCAGGGGTCTTCTTGGCGAGAAGAACACCAGGTGACGAAGAGGTTCCACTTCAACGCATAGGCGTGTCGTGTAGACTCTGCCCTTACGTAAGTGATGGTAGCCACCACCGGAGGTGGAGGTTCCAAAGATCGGGACGCGGGTGCCAAAGGGTGCCCCGTCTCTGAGAGAGAAGGTCCTTCCTCAGAGGAATTGGCCTGTTGCAAGGAGTAGGAGTTCTGAGAACCAGGTCCGGCCGTGCCAGTATGGGGCGACCAAAATGACCTGCTCCTTGTCCTTCCTGATCTTGCACAGAACCTGCACGGTTCAGTTCTCCCAGGATATGGACAGCACCAAGAGACCTCGGGAGCACAGACCACCCTGATGCGTCAGGAGCGCCACTTAGCCTGGCATTTTTTCACGGGCTGCAGGGCTGGAGCGGACTGGGGCGCTTTCCTGCGGCGTCCTTCACGCCGCAGCACGGGTGAAGGCTGCTGCTGGGGCCATGCAGGACTGGGCCCTCTGCGGGGAGCAAACTGAGTTGAATGTGCCGGCGGCTGGATGGAGGCAGCTGCTGGCCGCCGGAGCAGTATGTGCTTAATAGTCTCAGTCTGCTTCTGAGCCGCCCCGCTGAATAGCCCATCCTGGGATATCGGCCAGGTTGAGCCAGAGGTGTCTCTCCTGGACCACGGCTGTGGACATCACCTGGCCCAGGTAGAGCACGGCCACCTTCGTCGCCTGGAGAGCGAGGTCGGTGGCGGCACGCAGCTCATTTTTGAGCTCTGGGTCAGCTCCACCCTTGTGCATGTCGCACAGCTTCCTGGCCTGGTAGGCCTGAAGGGTATCCATGGCATGCAAAGAGGCGGCAGCCTGCCCCGCAGCTCTGTAGGATTTTGCCAGCAGAGTTGATGTGAAACTACAGGCCTTGGAGGGGTGCTTTGGGTCACCACGCCAGGTTGAAGCGCTCTGCGGACACAGTTGCATCGCAACAGAACATTCAACTGGGGGGACCCCAGTGTACCCATGATCCACGGCCCCATCGAGGGCGGAGAAGGCAGAGGAGGCCGCCGAACGGTCACGGGAAGACAACGGGGACTTCCAGGACCGCGCAACCTCCTCATGCACCTCCGGGAAGAAAAGTATTGGGGCCGTGGTCTGACGGGTGTCACGCGGCGCTCCCAAAAACCAATCGTCCAGCTGCGAGCGCTTCGGTCGGGGTGGAGGTTTCCACTCCACGAAACAGTCGGGACAGCAGGAGCCAGCCCCGATGTTTCAGCCTGAACGCAAGGTGGGTGCACTAGAGGGGGGTGTGGCCCGAGGCATGAGTGTCGGGCTTTGTTCCACTCGGTCACCCTGGCCACCAGCCAAAGTGCCGCCTCTCATGGAGACCGCAGATTGGGGTGTGGCAGAGGGGACTCTCGCTCCGGGACAGAGTTCATTGAGTCTCGACCGTAGCACCGATATGGGCATGTTGGGTGTGTTCACTAGTGTTGGGTCTGAGTCCACCTTTGTCGAGTTCGAGTCAAGACCAAGGTGGACTCATATGGAGAGCTCTGGGGTACCAGCCGAAGGTGGGTTTTTAACCCCAGGGTGGCAAGGGCTTGCCAAGGGAAAGACACCTGCTCAAGGAGACTTATGGTGGAAATACACGTGTCGGGGTCGGCCTGACACGAGGGTCTGGGCTCGAGAGGGCAGACTTACTGGTGTCGGCGTCGACAGTGCTGGAGGAGCTCAGGGCTTCCGGAAAGCTCACCTGAGGAAAAATATTGCACGTATCCAGTCCGTGGAGTGGAATGACGAGCAAGCGAAGACACCTGAGCCTAGTCCATTACCGGCCACTAGTAGAGGCGAGTACATAATCGGACACAGGCTCCACTCGGAGATTGTAGAATCTTGCGAATGTGTTAGGTGTTGCCCAGCCTGCAGCTCTGCAGATGTCTGTCAGCGAAGCACCATGTGCTAAAGCCCAAGAGGAGGCTACACTCTGGGTGGAGTGAGCCCTAACCCCAAGGGGGCATGGACGCCCCAGCGTCTGGTATGTCAAAACAATGGCGTCCACTATCCAGTAAGACAACCTTTGCTTTGAGAGAGCCTTTCCCTTCAGCTTCCCCCCATAACAGACAAAGAGCTGGTCTGAGGTCCTGAAACACTGCGTCCTGTCTACCTAAGCGCGGAGAGCACATACTGGACAGAGCAGAGCCAAGGCTGGGTCTGCCTCCTCCAAAGGCAGCGCTTGCAGGTTCACCACCTGATCTCTGAACCTTGGGCACATATCCAGACCGGGGTCTCAGGATCACGTGAGAATTGCCCGATCCGAACTCCAATGGCTCAAAGAGAGCCCTCTGCAGAGCATCTAAAACTACGAGGAGGATTCAGTCTCCTGGCTCCCCTCAAGAACCTGATGACCAGGTCGTGCTGACTTACCTTTTGGTTCTCCACGTAGGCTGATATGAGTCATGGTAGGCTGATATAGCGGCCACATAAACCTTGAGGGTGGAAGGAGACAGCCTTCGTTCCACCCCTTCTTGAAGAAATGAGAGCACGAACCCGATCGGGCATTTCCAGGGGTCTTCTTGGCGAGAAGAACACCAGGTGACGAAGAGGTTCCACTTCAACGCATAGGCGTGTCGTGTAGACTCTGCCCTTACGTAAGTGATGGTAGCCACCACCGGAGGTGGAGGTTCCAAAGATCGGGACGCGGGTGCCAAAGGGTGCCCCGTCTCTGAGAGAGAAGGTCCTTCCTCAGAGGAATTGGCCTGTTGCAAGGAGTAGGAGTTCTGAGAACCAGGTCCGGCCGTGCCAGTATGGGGCGACCAAAATGACCTGCTCCTTGTCCTTCCTGATCTTGCACAGAACCTGCACGGTTCAGTTCTCCCAGGATATGGACAGCACCAAGAGACCTCGGGAGCACAGACCACCCTGATGCGTCAGGAGCGCCACTTAGCCTGGCATTTTTTCACGGGCTGCAGGGCTGGAGCGGACTGGGGCGCTTTCCTGCGGCGTCCTTCACGCCGCAGCACGGGTGAAGGCTGCTGCTGGGGCCATGCAGGACTGGGCCCTCTGCGGGGAGCAAACTGAGTTGAATGTGCCGGCGGCTGGATGGAGGCAGCTGCTGGCCGCCGGAGCAGTATGTGCTTAATAGTCTCAGTCTGCTTCTGAGCCGCCCCGCTGAATAGCCCATTCTGGGATATCGGCCAGGTTGAGCCAGAGGTGTCTCTCCTGGACCACGGCTGTGGACATCACCTGGCCCAGGTAGCGCACGGCCACCTTCGTCGCCTGGAGAGTGAGGTCGGTGGCGGCACGCAGCTCATTTTTGAGCTCTGGGTCAGCTCCACCCTTGTGCATGTCGCACAGCTTCCTGGCCTGGTAGGCCTGAAGGGTATCCATGGCATGCAAAGAGGCGGCAGCCTGCCCCGCAGCTCTGTAGGATTTCGCCAGCAGAGTTGATGTGAACCTACAGGCCTTGGAGGGGTGCTTTGGGTCACCACGCCAGGTTGAAGCGCTCTGCGGACACAGTTGCATCGCAACAGAACATTCAACTGGGGGGACCCCAGTGTACCCATGATCCACGGCCCCATCGAGGGCGGAGAAGGCAGAGGAGGCCACCGAACGGTCACGGGAAGACAACGGGGACTTCCAGGACCGCGCAACCTCCTCATGCACCTCCGGGAAGAAAAGTATTGGGGCCGTGGTCTGACGGGTGTCACGCGGCGCTCCCAAAAACCAATCGTCCAGCTGCGAGCGCTTCGGTCAGGGTGGAGGGTTCCACTCCACGAAACAGTCGGGACAGCAGGAGCCAGCCCCGATGTTTCAGCCTGAACGCAAGGTGGGTGCACTAGAGGGGGGTGTGGCCCGAGGCATGAGTGTCGGGCTTTGTTCCACTCGGTCACCCTCAGGTCACCCTGGCCACCAGCCAAAGTGCCGCCTCTCATGGAGACCGCAGATTGGGGTGTGGCAGAGGGGACTCTCGCTCCGGGACAGAGTTCATTGAGTCTCGACCGTAGCACCGATATGGGCATGTTGCCGCAGTGGGAACATGACTCATCCACAAGCGCTGCCTGAACGTGCTGAAAGCCCAAGCACGTCAGGCAGTGATTGTGCTCATCGGAAGGCGGCAGAGACCGACCGCACCCAGAAGCACATGGGCGAGACATCCTGAAAAGGACGTGCCACGTGTGAGCTCTTTTAGAAGAGGAAGCTTCGCCATGGATGCTGAATCGCCCAGGGAAACGCACACCAGCTGGATGCAGACCACCGCACAGGTCAGCAAGTATGCGATCACTGGAACGCGCGTCACACCAACACCGAGTGAAGAGTAGATGCTCTTGGCTCCGAAGCAGAAACATAATGCGATATTGCCAGCATACTTCCTTATATACCCACGCGGTGGGGCAGAGTTACGCTTGCAAATTCCGCATGTCCTTGGCATTGGCATTGCCATTGGGCGTTTTCTAAGATCTCGAAGATGATAGGCTTCTAGGTGAAACCCCCATTCGTCAGTCACTGACATTACTCAGAGTGACTGAACGAAAGGGAACACAAATTAACCTGTTTTATTGTATTTAAATTATTTAATGCCTCTGGTATCACCAAATGCTAATGTTTGGGGTGGGCGATACTAAAATCTTATTTCACGATAATGATATGTTTTCTCAAGTAGGATTATTCGAGTAAGAATAAATACTATAGAAATTGAATAAAACAATTAAATGTATAAAACAAACTTCACTGTATTACATGTACAGTGATTCTTATTAAATTTACTAATCAGCAGTGAGTGAGTGAGTGAGTGAGTGAGTGAGTGAGTGAGTGAGTGAGTGAGTGAGTGAGTGAGTGATTTTCTCTTTGTCTTTTGTTGTTTGATTAACATTACGGCAGCAGGTTTATTGGACTGCCATATATTGACGAATAACTGTTTACATTTACTTAAAGGTCCCATGGCATGGCATTTTTCTATTATTTTATAGTGTTTTCTGAGGTGTACTTATATTATTAGTATGATTTTTACATCATAAAATGTCATAATTTAGAAATAAAAGGCATTTTTTCTATACTGCTGTTTGCCCTGTGGCTGAATGCCCTGCTTCAAGAGGCGTGTCTGCTGTAAGACTTCAGTAAAAACGCCCACTGTTGTGATTGGCTGACATCTTTGCATTTTAAATGAGCGGAGGGGGCGTGGTTTAACGAGGCACGAGCAGGCACGAGTCTGCCAGAGTGATGGATGGACCTGTGTTCACTTCTCATCAGTTCTCTCAGCATGTCTCAGTTCAGTGTGAACTGTTGTAGTTACTAGCATATACTTCAGGTTATTAGTTTATTTCTAGTCGGAGGGGCTGTCACTCATGTCAGAAAGTTAGTAACTTTAGTAAATTATGGATCAGCGCTGACTCGAGACGCGAACCGTTTAGAACGATTCAGTCCGATTTGGTGAACTGGTTCGGTTCACTAAAAAGAACCGATTCAAAAGAATGATTCGTTCTCGAACCGGACATCACGGAGACGAAGCGATTGCTAACAAAGTTATTTATAGTAACTACTGAGTTATGAGAGCGCTGTCTGTCAGCGCGAGTTTATTGTGTTTGTATCTGAGAGTTCTGAATAAACACGAGTCCCAGTCACACCGAGTCCTCTTCATCATTATTCTACCAACTTTGTAACACATGCAATGTACCATTACAGCGAGATGAACGAGTTAGTAAGTGTTGAGTATAGCATTATATGTTATATGTAGATATGTTCCAATCATATGAATAGCGTCATTGACGCGCATTGAGTAACGTTACACAGCGCAAACAAAGACACAACAGCTGTAATCGAATGTAATCCAGTTTATTGTGGGGAAAGCTGGCTAGCCTAGCCGGATACCCTCACGCTTACCCTCCTTCTGCTTAATCTCACGCCGGGTTTGGTGCCTCCGCTGTGGGCCAGATGCAGTACTGGGGGTCGGGGATGTTGGAGGCCGAGCTTCGGCGTGCGTGAAGTTTATCTCTAAAGATGTGACTGCTGATGTTAAACAGAAAAGACTGTATGCACATTTTAGAACAGATAGACGCGACAAGGACGTACAAAAACACTGACTCACAAGATAGAAAACACGAAAACACCATTCTGTCGGGAGAGAGAGAAGCCGCTGCGTGTCCACAAATAATAAATAATAAGCTACACATAAGAAATCAATGATCACAGATCAGAAGGAACTGAAGAAAGACTTCTGTTTTCATTTGTACATCCAAACACTGAGAAACTGCCAGTGTTCACTCGTTCACAAGTAACGTTAATGATCTGGAGTGTTTGCATGGGCGTGCCAGATTCTCTGGGCGGGGGAAAGGGAGGTAACCGTTCCTGCTTGGACGTCAAACCAGGAGACTTCAGGATTGGCTCATCTGGCCTGTCATTTTCTCAAAGGCAGAGAGAGACAGCCAGAACTCGGGTTTACACTGATCAACATTTCTATCCACTTGGGGACAATATTCAGGCTAGGGGAACTCATATTAATGTTGAAATACCTCATAAAATGAAAATTTCATGCCATGGGACCTTTAAGACATAACCGACTGCGTTTACATGAATACTCCGTCAGACTAACATTTTGACATGATGTATGTGAATTTATTTGACAGTCCAAGTGTAAACCCTTAGATAATTTGTTACTGATGATGCACGATGAGGCGGCCTAATTTCTGTCTGCCGCTTTAACCCTTTAGGCGCAAGAGGTTTTTTCCTAAAACGTTCGATTTTGACATCTTAATTTCAAAAGGCTATATCTTGAAAGTGATAAAAGATAGAGACTTTCTGTAAATTAGAGAAATATTAAGGATGACCCAAAGTTTATGTACATTTTCTCATCTAATTTGCATATTATGACGTTATATGGTGGTGGTCATCTTGGATTATAGAATTCTTTAATGAAAAGTCACATGTTTAAATGATAAAATGCAGCACTTCTTTCCCCCCAAAATGTCCCTCACCTTCTGTATGCTATACTGCACAATACTGAATGCTCAGGTAAATAGTAAATGGTAAACAAACTGTGTAAATCGTTACTATTAAATGGTAGAAACAAACCAAATGCATTTACTACAAACAGTAGGCACTCTGATTCCATGTATGGGGCATATATATATTATTCATATGACACACAAACACAAGTAGACAAGACCTGTTTAGTTCAAAAGATCACTCGCCATGGCAAGGCAGAGATCATGAGTGAGATGACGAGACAAGACGAGAGACAGACGCGTGCACGCCCGCCGAGTGTGCACAGTTCGGACTACTGTCATTGTCATTGCGACTCCCCACCCTGCCTCCACGTTGCCCCCTAACTGTCCTATGAATACTTCAACCTCGTCTGACATACCCAGTGTCATTAGACAAAGTCTCCACCACAATACTATCGCCGCGATTGCAGAGAGGCACACGGTCAGAAGACAAAGCTTCATGGCTAGCGCTGTAAAAAGTCTCCCGTCTCGTTCCCCACAACACTAACACTCCTGCTAACTTCGCGATGAACACTCCGACCCCGGGAAACACCACTGTGTTCCCACCACTGACATTGGGCAAAGGACCGTCTACATTGGGCAAAGGATTCACCGTTTGTGCTTGGTGTAGGGCTATACTTTCACTTTTAGAATCATGTCATCTTCTGAAGGCAGATATTCCCCTTCAGAATCAGGGTCCGCGAATAGAAGACCCAACACTTCATTGCGGGTAAGCTTTATTGATGCCATTAGAAAATAATAATAATAATAATCTAATGCAAATACTCACTGACATTGACAATATTGCTCTGATAAAATGGCTCACTCGCACACTTGCTCCGCTTTTGTTTGCACTGTCGGTGTGAAAAAAAATCATGCAGTGTGCTGTATCTAAAGATTCTAGTCTTAGAATTGAAGAACCAGCGGTTGTCAGTCGTCTTTACAAAGATTTTATTAAACATGTTTAATATTTGCGACTGGCGCAGGCGATTATGCTGAGGAGATGGATTCCCTGTCAAACATCATTCTTGTAATTTTATCAAACACAATCTTTTTGATGTTTCTTCTGTATTCATTCATAAGTCAGCATTGTAAGTTAACTGTTTTAGGCTATTCATTTTGTGCTGCAGACGGAAAAAAGTTAAACTTTATTCTGTAAAAATCAGAATAAGAAGTGTTCCCTTTCGAAGGGAACTCGCACTGTGTCGAACAACGCTTTGGGAATATTACGTCACAGCATGACAGGTGTCTGAAATCACTATTGAATCACGGTTATCCGGGGGCATGGAAGAACCCATAGGTGGCCCGATATTCATCGACATTAGCAATTAAACTTTGCTGATGTTGAGGGGATAGGGGAATATGGGTATGTGTCGATGCCACTGATTGACAGGACGTTTGCGAACTATCTCGCATATGGGTAGGCATCAACACTGAGAGCTCCAACTCCATCTAACGCCATCTAACCTCTCAAAACTTTGTTGTACACGGCAGCAGGTCAGGCTGGTGCTGCTTATCACACCATGGCGGTGTTTCAGGCGTACCAGGCATATCTGCTGAAGGATCTCGATCAGGGGTAGGTTTGTAACCCCTGATGCGGTGGTCGAACTGCACCGCACCACAGATCTAGCTGTCACGTTGCACAAAGTAAAAACTGGAGTGAGGACTCAATTGCAGAGAGGTGGATTTATTGACAAAATAATAAACATAAACACAACACAAAAACCCACGAGGGGGAAAATCAAACTGGAAATACTAAACCAACTGGTACAGAATATGAAGCACAACGGGGAAAACGGGAGACAAACGACAACGATCCGACACATGACAAACACGCAAACACGAGGAGACTATAAAGGGTGATAATCAGGAGGGAATAGGTGGGGTTTATTAAACAATAATGAGATAACCAGAAGGGTGGGGTCCAGACAGAAGACAAGAGCACATGGCCCAGATACAAACCAAAACCCCACATGTGCAAAACAAGACAGGACAGACATGTGACATTAACCCCCCTTAAGAAGCGGCTACCAGATGCTCCACTAGACACAAACCAGGGCAGAACTGGGAGGGACGGGAGTGGAGGGACAGACCAGGGCGGGACAGGAGGGACAGACCAGGGGGAGACAGAAAGTTCATGAGTCCAGGGCAGCCCGCAAAGTTCAGGAGGCCAGGGCGGCCCACAGAGTTCAGGAGGCCAGGGCGTCCCACAAAGTTCAGGAGGCCAGGGCGGCCCACACAGTTCAGGAGGCCAGGGCGGCCCACATAGTTCAGGAGGTCAGGGCGACCCACACAATTCAGGAAGCGAAGTTCTCTCTGGACTTGACACGGGAAGCAGAGCCCTATCTAGACTCAACACAGGAAGCAAAGCTCTCTCTGGATTCAGTGCACGGGACAGAGCCCTCTCTGGACTCGACACGGGAAGCGGAGCTCTCTCCGGACTCGGTGCACGGGACGAAACCCTCTCCGGACTCTATGCGTGGGCTGGAGCCTTCCCCGGACTCTGTGCTTGGGCCGGAGCCTTCTCCGGACTCTGTGCTTGGGCCGGAGCCTTCTCCGGACTCTGTGCTTGGGCCGGAGATCTCTCCAGACTCTGTGCTCGGGCTAGTCATGGCAAGGCAATACACTTGGGCGGCTCTGGACACTCCTCCGAGATGACCGCGGGCTGCTCAGTAACAGGCCCCGAATCTCCAGAGGAAGCCCTGTGCTCCTCCCAAGCACGTAGGACTGCCACCACAAAAAAACTCAGCACAGCCCTCCTAGCCATGTCAGAACTCGAGATCACCGGATCTGGAACTGCATAATATGATGCTATTTTGACCAGCCGAGAACTCGTGAAGAGCTTATAAAATGTGTAAAGGAGTCAACCCAAGACCCGCAGTGACGGATTGATTGACAGCTGTCAGACTCGCAAAGATGGCGAGTGACTGGAGTGATGCCAGTAGCTTTGCAACAGAGTGGTCATTCGAAGTAGAGGACTTTTCTCCCCCACCTTCACCTGAAGTGGAGGAGGGTGAATTGTCTGTGGACACAGGGCCAGAGCCTTATCAATTCGAGCTGTCGGCTCAAACTGCGTTAACTCCCGATGCTAGCGAAGCAGCAGCGCAAGAGAGAATGAGACAACTGACCTAATCTATGAACTATGCTGAGCTGATGGATGTTATGGAACGTGCTGCAGGCAGGCTGCAGCTGCCATGCTGGCGCGTTAGAGGAGAGATCCCTCGTGGTAGATTGAACGATCGATTTTCCCCCGGCCATAAACCATCGGCTCAGGTGAACCTTTCATTCCTTCCTGATCTACTTACAGTGATCGAGGGGGCATGGGGTGGACTGGGAACCACCGGACTCGGGACAACTGGACTCGAGACCACCGGAACTGGGACCACCGGACTCGGAACTACCGGAACTGGGACCACCGGACTCGGAACTGGGAGGGCGGTAGACACCGCGGTCATATGAGAACTGTGTGATAGAGTCTTCACTCTACACATCGCAAGCGAGATGATTTGTAGGTTTTGTACAACTAGTAGGCCCTATGAAGCCTCCCTGAGTACGAGTCCCCATCAGTGATGGGTATTTATCAATCAGCCAGTGGTCTAACTGTCAGTCAGTTGGCCGTATCAAGTCCATCCTGAGACTGAGCCCTAGAAAATCTGGGTTCATAGCAGTCAGTTGTAACTTGCTACCAGGTGGTAGGCCTTACCAGGCCTCCCTGGAGGCGAGTTCCAGAGCTTGGATACTCTGGTAGCTAGCATGACTTGCTATCAGGTAGTAGGCCTCACCAGGCCTCCTTGAAGGCGAGTTCCAATGTGTGGCCTCTGGACAGCTAGCCTGATTGGCTATCAGGTGGTAGGCCTCACCAGGCCTCCTTGAAGATGAGCCCCCAGGGTCATTTTGGTTACTCTGACAATTGTCATTAATTGCTATCAGATAGTAGGCCTCACTAGGCCTCTCTAGAGGTGAGCTCCGAGTCTGTCACATTGACAGTTAGCATATATTGCTAGCAGGTAGTAGGCCTCACCAGGCCTCACTAGAAGGCTTGCTATCAGATAGAAGGCCTCGCTAGGCCTCTTTGAAGGCGAGTTCCCGAGTCTGGATGCTCGGGCAGCTTGCATGACTTGCTATCGGGTGGTAGGCCTCACCAGGCCTCCCTGAAGGCAAGTACCGATGTATGGCATCTGGACAACTAGCCTGGCTGGCTATCAAGTTGTAGGCCTCACCAGGCCTCCCTGAGGGTGAACTCAGCTGCTTGGAGGGTTAGCATGCATTGCTGGCAGGTAGTAGGCCTCACCAGGCTTCCCTGAAGGCTTGCTTTTAGGTAGAAGGCCTCACTAGGCCTCCATGAAGGCGAGTTCCCGAGTTTGGATGCTCTGGCAGCTGGCATGAATTGTTATCAGGAAATAGGCCTCACCAGGCCTCCTTGAAAAACTTGCTACCAGGTAGTAGGCCTCACCAGGCCTCCTTGAAAAACTTGCTATCAGGTAGTAGGCCTTTCTAGGCCTTCTTGAAGGCGAGTTCCCGAGAGTGGCCGCTTTCTATTACTGGTTCACTGGAGAATAGAACATAGGGTATTTTAGCCTACAGCTGGGTTTTACCCACCAGGCAGGCTCAGGTGCTCCCCTCATTGAGGGTCATTTATGAGCACAAAGCCACCTGAGTCTGATCAGACGGTGTAGATCCTTGATTGAGCAGTTAGACTCCCCTCGCTAGCAAGGGTTGTAAGGCGCTACACTGAGTATTGCTCTCTGGGATACCTGTCTCTGAGATTTGGTCTGTGGAGGACTGCCAATTTTTCAGTCCCTCAGTCTGGATGTCTCACCGAGGCAGTGTCCAGAGAATCTGTTTCTGAACAGACAGGGTTGGCCAAACCGAAGTGTCCAAAATAAAGGGCACCAGGTCAGGCCTCCCTGGTGGCATTCTGGTGAATATGTTCCCTGGGTAGTGATTTGGCTGGGGTTCTTTTGGGTCCCCTAGCCACATTCCCTGAAAGGGACCCCTTCTGTTGAAGTGGTTGGTCTCAGGCCTTTGAGCAGTAGGACCTCATGTGAAGAGCATAAAGATTCCTCTTGAGGCTTATAGCTTGGGCTATGACCGTAGGGGATGCTGTCACTGGCAACCCAGTGTGACCTGAGGGGGAGTGGTTCAGGCATTTCATGTGAACTTGCTTGTTCTGACAGTTGTCACTGCCAGGCACTTCCCTCAGCATGGCGGCGTGGGTATATCGTTCCCAAAGCGTCGTTCGATACAGTGCAAGTTCCCTTCGAAAGGGAACACTCTCAGTTTACAGATGTAACCTATGTTCCCTGAGAATAGGGGACGAGACACTGCGTCTCTTTGCCATGCCTCGGGGCCTGCCTGCCAATCAGTCCCTTCTGATGATAAGGTGAATGTGTGTTTGCAAGGTGCCCTTATAAACTTCCGGGTATATATTTATGTGAGTTTATATTTTGTTCTTAATATATGTTGTTTGTATATCTGGAGTTTGTAACAAAAATTATTTCCCCCTGGGATTATTAAAGTATTTCTGATTCTGATTGTATTTACACAACATATTTTTGACTTATTTTCCGAGTCTGTTTTTATACTTTTCTAGTATCACTCATTTAAATGGGAAGCTTTTTATATCTTGTTTGTTATACCTTTTGTACCCTTCTGTCATTGTATTAATCGTTTTTATTGTTAACAAACAAACCACATCCATCCCCCGCACTTTTGAAAAGCTACACCCCTGCATGCTCTGGTGAGGTAGGCAGGTTTTTTGCGTTCATTTTATTTGATACAATTTTCTCTTTTATTTTATCACAGTGTAAACAGCCCAATAACCTTTTTATTTATGTAGGCCAAAGTTCATTGCATTATGATTGCAAGAAGGATCAACAATGTCAAAAATGTGATGTGCAGTCAATAAATGTGCCTGTGTGTTTGCTGTTTAAACGAGTGTTCTCACCGATATGCTTGTCGTGCTTCGTGTTTTATAGACTCGATTTTGTTTCTTATTCAAATGTGGTGACACCCACCATCGCCTTACATTGATTATGTAAGATGCATGCAAATGCACCAGGGTTCAATAGAATCAAGTTGACCAACGCTGCAGGGGAAACCGGGAACAACATTACAAAGTGTTGCATTTATCGCAGAAAAGCCATTCAGTGATAATAGCTCGATATTTAGCTAGTATAATTAGTTATAGGAAGGAGAATGTTGATGAATGCATGGATTATATTATTCAATATATTTTTTATAAAATGGTTAGTTCCAGTCCTTAATTCTGATTGGTCAATAGTTGTGATTTATTCACGATAAAACACGGTTAGGACAGCTTCACCCAAGGGTTATGTGTATCACTACACAACACCCTTAGCAACCACTCTTAGCAACATAAACATATGTCTGTTGTCATTGATATTGTTCATTGAAGCTTACTTGTATTAAGTGTGGTACGCATACCACTAGTGGTACGTAGGCTCCCACTAGTGGTACGCAGAGGGATCGCTGAATTAAATATGAATTGGCTGTGATGGGAAGAAGTAGAGGTGGATAAATTATGAAAAGTTCAACGAAACTGCTATCGTGGCATCAGTCTGGTAAGAGAAGTGTGGATCAGGAGGAGAAAGTGTTCAGCACAAGAACTGAAGAGGACAAAAGTGAATCGAGCACAGGTGCGAACAGTGGCTTTGATAGCACCGGCGATGTCACCGGAGCATCTGCTAGCAGCAGCAAATGGTACAAAACATTGAGAAATTATAACTCGAACTACATCAAATTTGGATTTATTTGTAGCGGGAGAGAGGACGAGCCCAGGCCGCAGTGTTTGTTATGTGGCAAAGTTCTTAGCAATGAATGTATATAACCATCACAACTCAAACGACATCTAACAACCAAACACACAGCACTAAACCCTTTAGGCGCCACGGTCTTGTTTACTCGACAAGATGCAACACTGAATAAAACGGACGATTGTGTCAAATTTTGTTCGATCTCCCCTCCACTAGATGTCAGGCATGTCATACTTCATCCCTGACTCAAAAAAACGTCATGCTTCTATACAAAATCTTCAAGCAAGAGCGCATTGAATCAGTGCGAACAAACGCGGAGCTAGTGTGCGAGTGAGCCATTTTATCAGTGCAATGTTGTCAACATAGGGGAATATCTGCCTTCAGAAGATGACATGATGCTGAAAGTGAAACTATAGCCCTACACCAAGCACAAACGGTGAATCCTTTGCCCAATTTAGATGGTCATTTGCCCAATGTCAGTGGTGGAAACAATGTTTCCTGGGGTCGGAGTGTTTATCGCGAAGTTAGCAGGTGTGTTAGTGTTGTGGGGAACGAGACGGGAGATTTTTACCGCTCTAGTCATGAAGCTTTGTCTTCTGACCGTGTGCCTCTCCGCAATCGTGGCGATAGTATTGTGGTGGAGACTTTGTCTAATGCCACTGGGTATGTTAGACGAGGTCGAAGTATTCAAAGGACAGTTAGGGGGCAACGTGGAGGCAGGGTGGGGAGTCGCAATGACAATGACAATGACAGTAGTCCGAACTGTGCACACTCGGGTCTGTCTCTTGTCTTGTCTCGTCATCTCACTCATGATCTTTGCCTTGCCGTGGCGAGTGAGCTTTTGAACTAAACAGGTCTTGTCTACTTGTGTTTGTGTGTCATATGAATAATATACATGTGCCCCTTACATGGAATCAGAGTGCCTACAGTATGTAGTAAATGGAAAATCTCTACAGCAAAAGGCCAACCGCTACATGCTTTCGGTTTGTTTCTACCATTTATTAGTAGTTTCTACCATTTATTAGTAATGATTTACACCGTTTGTTTACTATTTACCTGAGCATTCAGTATTGTACAATATAGCATACAGAAGGTGAGGGACATTTTTGGGGCAAAGAAGTGCTGCATTTTATCATTTAAACATGTGACTTTTCATGAAAATTATATAATCCACGATGGCCACCACCATATGACGTCATAATATGCAAATTAGATGGGAAAATGTAACCCCTACATTTACCCTTAATATTTCTCTAATTTACAGAAAGTCTCTATCTTTTATCACTTTTAAGCTATAGCCTTTTGAAATTAAGATGTCAAAATCTAATGTTTTAGGAAAAAACCTCTGGCGCCTAAAGGGTTAAGGACGAACCAGTGGGGTTTTTTTAAAGAAAAAGTGATGAACTGAAGCATTCAAAGTCCACCATTCAGTCCTGTGGTACACCCATAATCAAAGCACAGGAAGCTTCATTATCGTGCCAGCCTCCGGATCGCCAAAGCCGGTAAGCTGCACACGATTGGGAAATAACTGTGTATACCTTTAGCCAAAGAGATGACACGCATCATGTGTGGAGAGAAAGCTGCCAAAGAGTTAAACTTGGTGCCGCTTTCAAACGACACTGTGTCGCGGAGAATAAAAGACATGGCTGACAATGTTAAAAAGACACTGATTGAGCGCATTAAGAACAGTCGATATTTTGCCATCCAGCTTGACGAGACTACAGATGTCGCAGATCTGGCCAATTTATTGGTTTACGTGAGATATGAAAATGATGGTGCAGCTCAGGAGGACTTTATGTTCTGCCAGTCACTTGAGACCAGAACTACAGCAGAGCACATATCCAGGTACTGGACGAGTTTATACAAGAGAACCGGATGGACTGGAAAAAATGTGTGGGAGTGTGTTCAGACGGCGCGAGTGCTATGACAGGTCGCCACAGTGGAGTGGCAGCTCGTATCCGAGAGGTGGCACCTGAAATACGCTGGAATCACTGCAGCATCCATCGTGAAGCGCTAGCAGTGAAGAAAATTCCCGGTGGCCTGAAGTCTGTGCTGGACGATGCTGTGAAAACTGTGAACTTCATTAAGGCCAGACCGATGAATGCTCGCTTATTTTGTGTACTCTGCAAGGAGATGGGCAGTGAGCATGTCCAACTCTTGCTTCATACTGAAGTAAGGTGGCTATCAAGAGGAAAGGCGAGAAAAGTGAAACAGGAAGTGTGTTGTAAATTCTGCAAACATTGACTGATTTGGATGAAACTTCAGCTGTGTATTCGTTTTAACCCTCTATGGCATAGTGTTGCCCTCAGGCAACAAACCACCTTTTTGGACCTCACACCGCCCCTTTAACTTTTTTTAATATTTTTTTTAAATACATTATATCACCTGACATGTCTGTTCAATGAAATGAGGGGCTGAAGTGGGTGTGACTTTTTGTTTGGGGGTGGAGCAGTCCTTTCATGAAGCAAAGCCACATGGGACACAGTGCCATCAATTGCTTGGATAAATATCACTTTTTAACATGTTTAAATTGAAATACATTTATTAAAAAAAATATTTGCATGTGCATCAGCATGTAACAAAGTATGTTTGATTGTTTAAATATTTATTTTGTTTTTATTTATATACTAAAACTGTGTTTTTTTGTTTGTTGCCTCAGGGCAACACTATGCAGTTAGACCACTTTTGTTCAGGCAATATCATAGTGTTAGTACCATATGGTGCATTCAAGTCTTCCTGGGAAGTTTGTTTTTACACGTTCAGAAAACTCAAAGAATGTGCATTATGAGTATCATTTATGTTTTTTATTATTATTATTAACACCGATCAGGCATAACATTATGACCCTAATATCCCTAATATTGTGTTGGTCCCCCTTTTGCTGCCAAAACAGCCCTGAGCCATCGAGGCATGGACTCCACTAGACCCCTGAAGGTGTGCTGTGGTATCTGGCACCAAGATGTTAGCAGCAGATCCTTTAAGTCCTGTAAGTTGTGAGGTGGGGCCTCCATGGATCGGACTTGTTTGTTCAGCACATCCCACAGATGCTCGATTGGATTGAGATCTGGGAAATTTGGAGGCCAAGTCAACACCTCAAACTCGTTGTGCTCCTCAAACCATTCCTGAAGCATTTGTGCTTTGTGGAAGTGTGAAAGAGTTAAAGAGGCTACAGCCACCAGGGAACACTGTTTCCATGAAAGGGTGTACATGTACTGCAACAATGCTTAGGTAGGTGGTGCATATCAAATTTACATCCACATGGATGGAGGACCCAAGGTTTCCCAGCAAAACATTGCCCAAAGCATCACTGCCTCCGCCGCCACACCTTCTTCCCATAGTGCATCCTGGTGCCATGTGTTCCCCAGGTTAGCCACACACATGCACCCGGCCATCCACGTGATGTAAAAGAAAATGTGATTCATCAGACCAGGCCTCCTTCTTCCATTGCTCAGTGGTCCAGTTCTGATGCTCACGTGCCACTGTTGGTGCTTTGGGCGGGGTCAGGGGTCAGCATGGGCACCCTGATGGGTCTCAATGAGCCTCGGCCGCCCATGACCCTGTGGCCGGTTCTCCACTGTTCCTTCCTTGGAGCACTTTTGATAGAGACTGACCACTGCAGACCGGGAACACCCCACAAGAGCTGCAATCTTGGAGATGCTCTGACCCAGTCGTCTAGCCATCACAATTTGAACCTTGTCAAACTCGCTCAAATCCTTACGCTTGCCCGTTTTTCCTGCTTCTAACACATCAACTTTGAGGACAAAATGTTCACTTGCTGCCCAATATATCCCACCCACTAACAGGAGCCGTGCCCACTAACAGGAGCCGTGATGAAGAGATCATCAGTGTTATTCACTTCACCTGTCAATGGTCATAATGTTATGCCTGATTGGTGTATGAATATAATACATGAGGTGTTAGTTGTAATTAGTAGTAGTGTTTTTGTATTGTTTGATGTTTTTCAAAATATAATTTTATCTAATGCACATATTGCTTGTTTTCCCTATTGAAAATCTATGTAGAAAACCTTGGAGTTTTAGTACCCTTATGGCACAGTGTTGCCCTGAGGCAACAAACCAAAATCTGGTTCAGGGGTGGGGGGGCGACACTTTTTATGATGGATATATTATCAGGGACCCCCAAGCTCCCAAAAAATGGGGTGAAATATTTTTTTCCCCAAAAAATAAAAAGTCATGCCATAGAGGGTTAAGAGGCCGATCACATGGGTGTCACTATTGTGAGTCAAAGTTATAGCGCCACCAACTGGCAGCAGGAAGTGTGTCATTTTCAAAATGCTTTGAAATCATCATCTTATTTTTACCCGATTTACTTCAAACTGACAGTATGAGGTCAAAACATAGCAGATGTAAACCTGGTAAGCACTTCTTGATAATCTAAAAATCGTTGCCATGGCAACACATCAAATTATAATTTTCTTTTTCGATGCTTTTGAGACTCTTACAATGCTTCAAATTACATGAAACTCGACACACACATCAGACATGCTATCCAGTAGATATGAGAAAAGACTTAAAAACGGGCGTGGTTCAGGGGCTCAGTAGCACCATCTTTTGACAAAAGTGGGGGGGTTAGTTTTATCTACAGTCACCAAACTCGGTATATATATTGTTCTCTTTGAGCTGGACAACTTTCTAATTTACAGTCATTAGCTCCGAACGAGGACTGTATTGTAATTGCTCAGCCCATCATTCTGCTTATCCCAAGTGAATTGCCTTTTTGAGGGCCTAAACATGCTCGAAAACTCATGAAACTTTGCACACACATCAGAAGTGGTGAAAATTTACGTCTGATATGGGTTTCAGAATTAGGCATGGCAAAATGGCTCGATAGTGCCACCTACAAAATTTCAACTAAGCGCCATTCATGCTAAGTTTCATATATGAATATGAAAATTTGATAGACGCATTCAACAGCCCAATACCTACAAAAAAGTTTGCGGGCGTCAAATCTGAAAAACCAACAGGAAGTGAGATATTTTGAATTTTCTTTCCTAAATTGGTGCAGTTTTTTGCCATTGCCAGACGTTGTACTTCAACTAATTCCTCCTAGAGATTGAATCAGATCAACATCACATTTGCACAGTCTAATCTAAAGGCCTTTGCGAAGTTAAATTGCGAAGATCTTGAGTTTTCGCTGAAGGGCGTGTCCATGGCGGCCTCACAAATTTTGATGTTTCGCCATGACACAGGAAGTTGTTGTAACTTTGCATTACAATGTCCGATCTGCCCCAAACTTCACATGTTTGATAAGAGTCCTGGCTTGAAGACATCTACATGCCAATATTCAAAGTTATAGTGCCACCAACTGGCAGCAGGAAGTGTCACTTTCAAAAATGCTTTAAATCACGGTCTTATTTTCACCCGATTTATTTCAAACTTCATCAGTATAATGACAAAACATGGCAGATATAGACATATGAATGGATTCCTGATATTTTAAATACTGTTGCCATGGCAACATGTCAAAGTTTAATAATCTTTTTGGCTGTTTTTGACACTGTTAGCATGCTTGAAATTGCACGAAACTCGACAGACACATCAGAGATGCAGTCCAGAAGATGCGGGCAAAGACTTAGAAACAGGCATGGTGGAGGGGCTCAGCAGCGCCCTCTTTTGACAAAAGTGGGGGGGTTAGTTTTATCTACAGTCACCAAACTCTGTATATATATTGTACTCTTCGAGCCGGGCAACTTTCTAATTTACAGTCATTATCTCCGACCAACAGGAAGTGAGATATTTTGACTTTAATGTCAAAATTTTGAATAAAAAGGTTTTTCTGAGTTTTTATAAACTCCTTGTAGGAGATGCATGGAATTGACACCAAACTCGGTCAACATGAAACAAAGACACCGAAGATGCTATATTGATAACGATTATAGGATATCTCAAACGGTGCTGCTATAGCGAGGGATTAAATAAGAACGAAAAAGGGAAACAGAAATTGTCTCATATTTTGTAAAATCATAGTTCGATTTAAATTGAATAAAGATTGTATGTTCGGTAATTTAACCTGGATAAATTTAAAATGAATGTACTACTTTTCAGATCAATACAGTATATTGGGGTGGGGTGTCCTCTCTCTCTCTCTCTCTCTCTCTCTCTCTCTCTCTCTCTCTCTCTCTCTCTCTCTCTCTCTCTCTCTCTCTCTCTCTCTCCACTATGTGTGTGTGTGTCACTTTCTCTCTTGATGGTGATAATTCAACCCTTTCATATCATAGGCTATCACAAATAACTATCACTTTAGTGTGAATAAGTAAAAAAAAAAAAAAAAAACATAACAAAAAACTATACAAACACCTTGAATTAAATACTCGCCTTCTGGACTTACACAATTTTGAGCCGCAAAAGATAACTTTGCCCATATTTGAAAGTGACCTATTAGATCCTATGACATAAAAATTAATCTATATTTAAATTACAACATGGGTGTGGCTTATGGTCATAATGGCACCAGCTGCTGCGGTAAATGTGGCATTATTCGAGTGATTTTATAATACTCTCCTTTTTAAATGCCTATTGTGTGCCGTACACAGTTAAGCTGATGCCACCGGGGTGGCAATGCCACCGGCTTGGGCCCGTCATCGCTGCTCGCAGCTTTAATTGTTGTTGTTTTTTGTTGTTGTTGTTTTTTCCTCCCTCTTGTTAAATTTTAGGTTATGTTTGTAATGCTTGAAAATGAATAAACATAAAGCCCCATTCTGGCCAGCCTGAGTATGGTTTGGGGACCTTGTGTCTCTCCTGGAAGGCTCCCCTTGGGAGATTCAAACCAGGAGGGACCTTCTGGCCCAGGCTCAGGGGACAATCTTTCACCTCCAACCGGAGATCTGGAAACTGTGGGTCTGGCCCCTGATGGGGTATCAGTTAATAGATTCTGGTTTCTCTTCTGATGTTATTGATACCATCCTAAATGCTAGGGCCCTATCTACTAGAGAGTTGTATGCTCTTAAATGGCATATTTTCTCATCTTCGTTATCTTTCATTATCTCCTTTTCAATCCCCTCTTCAATTTTTCTTCAAAATCTTCAATGTTGCTTACGTGGTGCTAGACAGCTATGGCCTGTCTGCAGACCATTGGTTTCCTCATGGAATCTCTCTATTGTATTGGAAGGGTTGTCAGGTGCTCCCTTCGAACCCTTAGAGTCAACCTCTGTGAAGCTTCTGACTCTCAAAGTGGCTTTGCTTGCCCTTTCAGTCACCTCCTCCTGCCTGGATTTTGCCCCTGGACTGGTCAAGGTGATGCTGCACTCTAGGCTGGATTACATTCCTAAGGTGCCTTCTTCACCATTTCATCCTTTCATTCTTCATTGCCTTCTCTCCTCCACCGTTTGAAACTCAGGAGTAGGAGAGGCTTACTACGAAGTTAATGTCCAGTCAGGGCTCTGAGGATTTTTGTCCACCGCTCAGGCCTGTGGTGTAAATCTGATCAACTTTTTGTCTGCTTTACAACCGAGATTCCGAGATGAGTTTCGAATGCGATCACTTTGGCCTATGAGGTGCGTGGGGGGGGCAGGCAGGTCCTCCCCCCACACATTCATCTGGCTTTATAGTGTGGATGTGGAGTCAACCCCAGGGTCTCAGGTCTTGTCATGGTGAGTCCTTCCTGTACTACAGTGCTTTTGCAAATTCCCACAGCCTGTATGCAGGCATCCTAGGCGGCGTGGGTATTGTCGTTCCCATATTCATAAAGAGATTTATTATTCAAATTCTAAAAGTATATTAAATAAAAAACAGTACTTGCAGATAATATAATAGAAATTAAATAAAAGGCTGTGTAAATAAGTACACTTTCACAACTGTGCCTTAAGTGCACTTTTAAAAAGTTTTTGTAATAATGTAAAATTAAGTTTAACTTTTAAATGATTGTGTTTTAGTAATCTTTTGTCATGCTTTAAAGTACACTTACTAAACAACATGCTAAAGCACATTATTAATAATTATATTAAAAGTAATTTAATTAAAATTATAATTTTGATTGGTGTGTGTTATGTAATATTACATTTAGTCAGTTGCAACATCGAGTAACTGAGGAATTGCCATTTTGACTAAGAGTATAGAGAGACTTACCTCCTCTCTCTGCTTGCACAGAGCCATGAAAGAAACATGCACTCCCCTTCTGTGCAACTGCACCTTGAGTATTGCCCCAAACTACAGATAAAGTGGTAATCAGATTGACATATTTATCTTACTGCCCAATCTCTTCATCTGTAGCCTTCTATTCATATGTGATACAAGGGAAGCACATCAATATTAGCTCCAGAGCTCTTGTACTGGAGAGGGCGATATATAAGAAAGTGGGACGCAGTTGTGATCGTATCCAATAAACGATCTATTTGACATGACATTCCCTGTACAAAGAAGTTTGGCAGTTGAAAGACTGGGATGCCAATGCCGGTAATGCCCAATCTCTTCACCTGCAATTACCCTAGATATGTGATACCAGGCAGTTACATCAATATTACCTCCACACCACAAGCTTTTGCTTGAAAAGGCATCAGAAGTAATGATTATCCACTCTCGTCCTTTGTAGCAGCCAATTTTACTACAGAGGAAGCATACTGATGCAGCCAATACCTCTTGTATTCAAGGGTGAAACAGACAGGGCCCATAGTGTGATATGAGATGTGATTACAAGGGAAGCACATAAATCCTGCAAATACATTTGCTGCATTTTTACACATACACAGTCAGATTTCAGACTAGTGTAGGGATGGGACGGTATGAAAATTTCAGATCACTAGTATACTGACCAAAATTCTCACGATTAACAATATTATCACGGTTTTGTTAAAATTAGATTAAAGAGTTTAAAAACAACTGATTCACATACTGAAAACATTTCAACAGTTGTATATTTGAAAATCAACAAACAACAAATAAAACAAGCAACTCTATGCACCTTTTTAAGCAATATCTATTCTGCATTCTATGCATTTCCTTTCTTATAATGACCGTCGTCAATAGCAATGCATTATAACACACAGCGCACATCCACGCATCACAACGAACTCGCGCTCTTGTTCAAATTCAACTTGCTGTCTTGCAGCTCCGTTTTTGATTGTATTGAAAATTAAATTAGAGGACTTAACTATTAATACTACTGCAATAATATTGTTGGTTGTGATCATCTTGTCTGGACGATTATGTATGCTGTACAGAATGGATTTATAAACATGTAAGATTTAATCTCAATTCAATGTCCCCATCATTATTTATGTGGTAAAAAAAAAAATCTGTGTAATAAGTGTACAGTGATTATACATTATTATCCATTAAATGTCACCCTTAATAGTCTTGTTTGAACTTGTTCATTCGTCTTTGGCTCAAATCCACTTGCTGCATACTTTTCTTCGCAGAAGCTTCACATTAATTTCAAGTGAGTGAGATAAAATATTTCAACTCAAAATAACATTTTGTGTCCAATTATTTCCCAGATGTAGTTTTAGTATTGAGGTCAAAGTTAACTTGCCTTGCATTGGCTTTACAATGGTATAAATGTATACCATTGGGTTATAACGTGGGTTATAGTCACGAAAGCGACTAGGCAGATTTGAAGTGTTTTGCATGTTCTGCAGACAGGGTGACCATACTTGATTAAGTTTCCCTCAGGACTTTTGTAAAAGCCAAAATATGACCACACCTCAGATTTGGTCCTTTTAGAAGGCTGAAAAATCTCCCGAGCGCTGTTACTGCTTTCCAACATTTCTTCTCGTTCAAAAAACAACATTGCGCGCTGCGCCTGCACCTGAGCCAGACTGATGCTGGCTGGACAGGATTTACCGTAAGTTTTTAAAATTGCGATAATCAAACATGGTTTTAATGATAATTACATTTTAAACGATAATATTATCCGTCAGTACATTTTATCGGTTTATCGTGAAACCGGTAATCGTCCCATCCCTAGACTTGTGTAATGTCAGCTATATTTAACTATTTCCCTGCCATTGATGAGTTATCTCGTCTATTATGAGATAGCTCTTTCCCGCCAAAGATGAGTTTTTATGGCTTTCCGTGTTTTCACTGTAATAAGGTACACTGTAAAAAAATAAATTGTTGACTTAACTTAATATAATCTGTTATCTTTTTGCATGTTTTTTTTTTTTTAAGTTTTTCTTACTTATTTGGATAAGTTATCTGAACTAATTAAATTTAGTAATGAAAACGTCCCCTTTAGTTATCTGAACTTAAATTTGATAGTCATGAAAACGTCTTCCTGAGGAGGGAACGGAGGCGTAACATTAGTGACTAACGAATGGGGGTTTCGCTTAGAAGCCTATCATCTTCGAGATCTTAGAAAACGCCCAATGGCAGTGCCAATGCCATGGGCCTGCGGAATTTGCATACGTAACTCCGCTCCACAGCGTGGGTATAAATAGGAAGTACGTGACAATATCGCATTACGTTACCTACTGAGGAGCCAAGACTGAACTCCCGTTCCAGCAAGCACAGCGGATGTGGCAAAGGGACGTTTCGTCTCCGTTCCCTCCTCAGGGAATGAGGGTTACATCCGTAACTGAGACATTCCCTTTCGTTCAGTCACTACGACGTAACGTTAGTGACTAACGAATGGGGGTCCCAATATAATCACACCACTCAGCTGTCTTCCAGTGCCCTGCGTAAGTGCGAGTGCCCTGTCGTAAGACTAGTACGGACGAAGGACTCCCACTTATCACAGGTATACCAAGGTACACTGGTACACTGGGAAGCATATTCCAGTGGAGATATGCCAAGATGCCTACCCGTAGGGAGGACTTCAAGAGTACACATATGACCCGCTAAGGGCTGCATATGGGAAAACTCTGGGGTACCAGCCAATGGTTGATTTTTAACCCCAGGGTGGCAGGGACTTGCCAAGGGAAAGAAACCTGCTCACAGAGGAGGCTTAAGGCCCGGGTATACTTCGGCCGTCCGCGTTCGTGCACCGCCCGCATGACGTAATTTTCGTCATTCGGAGGGCTCGCGGCCGGCCGCACACCCCGTCCGCGCGCAGCCCAAATTTTGACGGTCCGCGTGCAACAGCGCATGCGCCAGCAGTACAGAAGAGTCCACTAGGTGGCAATACACACAGTATTGAGCACAGTGTTCAGCCGTCGAAGAAGAGTGTGCAAAGACCGGTTTAAAAACAACACGCTTGAAAAAAAAGAGAGAATTTTTGATTCTTCAGTGTTTCTTCCAAACTATGTTGCAATGGTGGATCCACTACAGTTCTTCTCCGATCATGCCCAGCAAATGTGCCTTTGATGACAGGACTCAGTGCTGCCCTCCGCTGTCTGGTAGAGCATAGACACTTTTTTACTGCTTTTTTACTGTGTCGAACGCGATCCTCCGCGTGCATCCGTTGTGTAGTATACTTTAAAAGACGCACGGACAGGGCTGCGCGCGTGACGCGTCCGGGCGCGGTAAGTGAAGTATACCCGGGCCTTTACGGTGGAAATACTCGTGTGGGGGTCGCCAGAGCGGAACCATGCACACGGGGCACCTAGCCGAACACGAGGGTCTGGGCTCGAGAGAGTGCAGACTGAACTGGCGTCAGCATAGACAGTGCGGGAGGAACTCAGGGCTTTTCGGGAAGCTCACCTGAGGAGAATAATCGCAAGTATCCAGTCCGTGGAGTGGAATGGCAAGCAAGCGAAGACACCTGAGCCTGGTCCATTACCGACCACTAGTAGAGGCGAGTACATAGTCGGACACTGGCTCCACTCGGAGATTGTAGAATCTGGCGAATGTGTTGGGTGTCGCCCAGCCTGCAGCTCTGCAGATGTCTGTTAGCGAGGCGCCGTGCGCTAGAGCCCAAGAGGAGGCCAAACTCTGAGTGGAGTGGGCCCTAACTCCAAGGGGACACGGTCGACCTTGCTGCTGGTAAGCCAAAACAATGGTGTCCACTATCCAGTGAGACAGCCTCTGTTTCGAGAGAGCTCTTCCCTTCCGCTCTCTAAGACAAAGAGCTGGTCTGAGGTCCTGAAACACTGCGTCCTGTCTACGTAAGCGCGAAGAACGCGTACTGGACAGAGCAGTGCCAAGGCTGGGTCTGCCTCCTCCAAAGGCAGCACTTGCAGGTTCACCACCTGGTCTCGGAACGGAGTGGTGGGAACCTTGGGCACATATCCGAGCCGGGGTCTCAGGATCCCGTGAGAGTTGGCCAGTCCAAATTCCAGGCATGCTTCGTCAACCGAAAATGCTTGCAGGTCCCCTACCCTCTTGATGGAGGCCAATGCGGTCAGTAGCACTGTCTTCATAGACAAGAACTTAATTTCGACCGACCGCAAAGGCTCAAAGGGGGACCTCTGCAGAGCATCTAAAACTACTGAGAGTTCCCAAGAGGGTACGAGGGGAGAACGAAGAGGATTTAGTCTCCTAGCTCCCCTCAGGAACTGAATGACCAGGTCATGCTGACTTACCTTTTTGTTCTCCAAGAGGTCGTGGTAGGCAGATATTGCGGCTACGTAAACTTTAAGGGTGGAGGGAGACAGCCTTCGCTCCAGCCCTTCTTGGAGGAACGAGAGCACAGACCCAATCAGGCATTTCCAGGGGTCTTCTAGGCGGGAAGAACACCAGGTGACGAAGAGGTTCCACTTCAACGCATAGGCATGCCGAGTGGACTCATTTACAAGCTTGGTTCCGTGACTTTGATTTTGCATTTGAGAACAACATAAGTTTTGTTTTGTCTTCATTCAAAACAAGTTTTAAATCGAACAAGGTACGTTGTACAGTATCAAAAGCAAGTTGAAGCAGACAAAGAGCTTGGTTTAGAGTTGATGCAGAGCAGTATATTACAGTATCATCGGCATAGAAATGAAAATTTGCGTTGGAGACATTTTGATCAAGATAGTTGATATATAAAATAAATAGAAGTGGTCCCAGCACTGACCCCTGGGGCACACCCTTGGATATACTAAGAGGGCTGGAGGTTAGACCATCTACCTGTACACACTGGGATCTACCTGACAGATAGTTTTCAAACCAGCAAACTGTTTGTTCTGACAACCCGACTCTGATGAGTTTTTGTTTTAATATTGCATGATCCACAGTATCAAAAGCCTTCGATAGGTCAATGAAGAGAGCTGCACAATGTTGTTTTTTTATCTAAACAGTCAATAAAATCATTTACTACTTTTAGGGCTGCTGTAGTTGTGCTGTGTTTTTGACGAAAACCTGATTGAAAATTAGACAAAATATTGTTGATAGTTAGAAACTCTTTCAATTGTTCGTTCACCAGAGTTTCCATAACCTTGGCCAGGACAGACAGTTTTGAGATGGGTCTGTAATTATTTAAATCAGTCGGGTCGCCTCCTTTTAACAGAGGAAGAACAAATGCGGATTTCCATATAAGTGGAATTTCATTCGTGTCCAGAGAAAGATTAAAAAGATAGGTCAAAGGCGGTGCAATAAAATCAGATGCTAACTGTAGAAGATAAGGCTCCAAGTTATCAGGACCAGCCGATTTTCTAATGTCTAAAAGTGTGAGGGCCTTATGCACTTCTGAAACTGAAAATGGCTTAAAACTAAAAGAATTACTGACTCCAGAATGACCATGAGAATTACCTTTAGGATGATTCTGATGTGAAGTGTTGAGGGAATCAAATAATGAACCAGAGGCAATAAAATGCTCATTAAAACAGCCAAGCATCTCAGCCTTATCGGATAATTTATGCGAGTTCTTAAGAATATATGGTGGCAGCTCAATGCCAGTTTTGTTTCCAGCCAAGGATTTAATCGTCTTCCAGAATTTTAATGGGTTATTTAAATAATTTGAAGTTTCTATAAGAAAGTGGTCAGCTTTGGCCTTTCTAATGCACAAATTGCGCTGTCTCCTGAAGAGCAGCCAATCAGAATCCAGGCTTGTTTTCCTGGCTTTTGCCCAGGCCTTATCACGCTCATGAAGAGAGTTGGCTAAATCTACAGTGAACCATGCATTGTTTCGGCCTTTTACTCTATATTTTCTGAGGGGAGCATGATTGTCAACAATTTCTTTAAAACCATCATGAAAAAATTTCCAAGCATTATCAACATCTGCAAAAAGATACATTTTATCCCAATGAAAATAAAACAGGTCATATAAAAACCCTTGTACCGAAAAATGTTTTGTGTCACGCTTAATAATGATACGTGGGTTGGTTTTGGGAATTTTTGTGTTTCTGACCGTTGCAACAACACAGTGGTCACTAATGTCGTTTGCAAAAACAGAAGCTGCTGAGTATTTGTAAGGAATGTTGGTTAGGATAAGATCAATTAAAGATGATTTATCTGGACATTTCAGGTTAGGTCTAGTGGGACTGTCAACGAGCTGAGAGATTTAGCGAGTCACAGTAAGCTTCAAATTCATCAGATACTGGATGTAACCAGTTCCAATTTAGATCTCCAATGACTACAATTTCGTTCTGATTTAGTCCTGATAAAAGCTGCATTAAAGAAGGTAGAGCATCCCTGACAGTTGATGGTGTCCTATAGCAACCAACTACCGTAATGTGGAGATTCCTAGAGACCTCGAGATCAAGAGCTAAAAATTAGAATTGCTTACTCACTGATTTAGAGAGAAGCATATTTACACAAAACTTATTTTTAATATATACCGCAACATCCCCACCACTCCTGGGACGATCAGTCCTATATACATTGTAACCATTAATACTGATATCCTCATTCAGAACAGATTTGCTTAGCCAAGTTTCTGATAAAACAATTACATCAGCTTCAGTTGAGTGTGCCCAAATACGAATCATATCTATTTTTGCAATCAAACTACGAACATTCAAGTGAATAAAACCAAGGCCAGCCCTGGATTTAAAATCAGCAGGGGTATTGAAACATATAGCAGAGTCTGGGCCTGGATTGGGTTGCACATTTCCTGAAATCAACAGCAACAGAACAATTGACCTATCGGTAAGCCCCGCCCCCCTTAGTTACTGTTGCTAACTCGGACAAACAAACGGAGTTGCTATATCTTACAATGTACAGCTGTCAGTGTGAAAACCTTATCCCAAGATGTTTTTGGACACAGAATGTAACGTATACCCCATCTGAATGATGGCCAAACTTTACTGATGGTTTATGAAGTTTATTACATAGTTTTTCACTCAAAAAATCATCGTAAGAGCTGAAAAAACAAAGCATAAGTGCGCCTTAACATCTCATTCACCAACTCTCTCTCTCTAGCCCTCTCTCCGTGGCATTACCATTAACATGCACAGCAAATTACACAAAAACACTCACAGTAAACAGACATATACACAGAGCTTATGCCTTTTCGGGGGTGCAGTTAATAACTGGTGAACTTTGTATCTGCAAAACAACTCCGATAAACTGCGTGCGAGCTCTCCCTGTCACTACCTGTCCCGTAGACTATAATACCCGTCAAAATAGGAGTCCTCCTTATAAGACAGATAATGCAGACCTTTAAACATATCTAAACTCAGAAATAAAATAAATCTGGTGAGAGATTAATTTGGAAGCGATGGTTTACAGATCTCAATGCAAACGGGAGAAGCCTCTTGTTACGATCGCAGATGATAACATCCAGGATCAACACTGTTCATGTACCGCAGGTAAGATTACATAAATTCACATTTAATCAGCAGTTTAATATGGAGAAATGCACTGAAATGTAGACCTTCGTGTTTCTGACCTGCACCGTTGCATGAGAACAGTTAGTTATAGTTAACTTAGTCGGTTTGTACGTTAGCAGGGAATTACTAACTTTAATAATAACTTAATGAGAGTATGACAAACAGAAAATCCTCTCAGGACACCTGGAATCAGTGTTGCAGTACCTCAGGCACGACGTTTAGCATTTTTGTAGCATAAACACCATCAAACCGATGACAGCTTCGGATTTTCCAATGTTTCTCTATGGCGCTGACACCTAAAGATGTCCGAGTTCCGGTCCCAGCGCAACTGATACTCAACTGCCATTGGCTCATCGGCGTTCAATGGGAGGGGCTTACCGATAGGTCAATTAAACACCTCAGCTTAAGTGATTTAAATGATTGAATAGAGGATTCATTCTTTGAACTTATTTTTAGTACAAAGCTACGAAGGCAGCTTTCAGAAATAGTAAAATTGTCTTGTAAAGCCATAACACTTATCAGACGGGCCAAGTCTGCAGTGTCAGATGAGAAGAACAGAGGCAGATGCATTGATTTAGTGTCTGACGCACAAACAGATGTGCACGTCCCCCAGCGTATTGAGACAGTATTTAAAAGACCTGCACGGGAGTAGTTGGTCCTGTGCGGGCTTCCATACATTCTGCTCAAGGTTAGTAAACACATTACAAAAAAGGGCAGCGCCATTGCAAGTTCCGTTCCTAGCCGATGCGTTAGTAATCCAGTCCAGATTTTCCGACCTCCTGAGACAGATGACGTTACATCACGTCACATGTAAACAGGAAACCAAGCCCAATGAAGCAATGCTGTGAGAGAAGTGATTAAAAATCAGGACCCGCTGGATCTTAAAACAACAAAGATACAGATTCAAGCACAAGACACAAAGACAAGAAAAAAGCACTTCCCTTTCTCATGAGAAGTTTGGACACGTAAGATTCGAAGGCGTGTCGGCGATTTGGCTCCGTTGAACAGGATCCAAGTTCTGCACTAACAGGGCGGTCCGGGTCATCCGAAACGTCAAGAGAGTAAGTTTCACTTCAATTAAATCCAAGTTCGATGTGTGATGGACTGGTTCTTGAAGCAAGTCCAATATTTCAGAGACAGCACCATCAAGGGACAATAACATTAATGACAATCACACAGACAGAGACAGAAATGTAGACGGTTGGGGACATGCTGCCATCTTGGATTGAATCTCACTTGCACTGTGACTCTGCCCTATTGGAAGTGATGGTAGCCACCACCGTAGGTGATAGGGTACTCAAACCTGCCGAGTCCCGTCCAGGAGCCACAGGTCGGGACGCGGGTGCCAAAGGGTGCCCCGTTTCTGAGTAAGGAGGTCGCGTCTCATAGGAATAGGCCAGGGAGGGGCTGTCGCAAGGAGTTCGGGGAACCAGGTCCTGCCGTGCCAGTACGGGGCGACCAGAAGGACCTGCTCCTTGTCCTCCCTGATCTTGCACAAGAGCTGTGCGAGAAGGCTCACTGGGGTGAACGCATATTTGCGTAGGCCCTGCGGCAAGCTGTGCGCCAGTGCATCCGTGCCGAGCGTGCCAGGACTGGCGTTTGCTCTAGGTGAGCTAGGCGGTTGCCTATGGCGACAAACGTGTTGGGGGCGCAGGCTCCCTCTAGTGTCGCCCTTAGACTTACTTCCCATTAAGCATAGAATTAGAACAAGCTAAATATGTTTGCAAGCTAAACATGATCATCCTTTGGCGCCCCCTCAGCCACACGTTTAATTACTTAACCTGATTATTAGATTGAATTGATTGTGAGTATTGTCGAGCACAGGCGTTCAGGTGTTAGGTAAGGCAAGTGCTCATCACTGGCGCGTTCATCAAAAATGAAAAAGAGAAATGCAGAAGATAAAAAGAAAGCCCAGTGTAGAGGTAAGTCTTCTCATCTCAGCCATAAAGGTGTCAAACGAAATAAATTGACTTCGTATTATCAATATTATCAACTTATATTGGACGGCATTGGACGTTTCATTGCTGTCACTAAGCTATCACTAGCTAGCTAACTTAGTTTTCTACGTATTACTACGCAATACAAACATAACTTAACTGACATTAAGGAAGTCCAGACGAGCCAAATTTTAATGCTGCGTGAATTTTGAAGGTGAATAGAAATGCCAGAAACAACTGTTTATCTTTTATTATTTGAGATAGGGATAGAGCTACAAGAACTTATATATTTTAATTATGTAGTGGTAAGTACAGTGTATCCATAATAGCACTTGTTTGTAGAGGGTATAAGTTAGTTAATCCATTTGATGGGTCATAATTTGTTTAATTGTCCGTACAGGTGCTTAAGAGTGTTTTTGCACAGTTTATGTTAATATTTGGTAAATATCCTTGAACATTCTTTCTATTATTTGTGTATGAACAATTTATTACAGTTGATCCTTCAAGTCTTACCCCCGGTTTCACAGACAATGCTTAAGCTAATCCTAGACTAAAATGCATGTTTGAGCTGTTTTAACTGATAGAATCTTGCACTGACAAATCTTAAAATATGTCAGTGGCATTGTTTTGTCTCAAGATGCACACCAGTAATGTTTTTTTCTTGGTCACGTTTATAAAAGTTACTTAAATATCCTAATTGAACTAAGGCCTAATCCTGGCTTAGTCTAAGCCCTGTCTGTGAAACCGGGCCTTAATTTGCTTGATTAAGTGTTGGAGTGACTATAAAAGCTTTTTTTTTTTTGTTCATCCATTGTTTGAGCCATAATTTGTTAAATATCCTCCAATGTTCTTTGTAGCATTTTTGTATGTGCAATTTATTAGAGTGTATCATTTAAGTCATAATTAGCTTTTTAAGTGTTGGAGTAACTATAAGAGCATTTTTGTTTGTATAGTTTTTATAAATACTTAACCCATTTGTGCCCAATTTTTTCTGAATGGTTTCATGCATATAGTCATGTTAATAGTTTCCTATGTGAACATGTTCTGCATTTATTTTCCC
Organism: Gobio gobio; assembly: GCF_949357685.1. NCBI lineage: Eukaryota > Metazoa > Chordata > Actinopteri > Cypriniformes > Gobionidae > Gobio > Gobio gobio. The sequence continues at coordinate 171,016 of NC_137116.1, read as the reverse complement.
CAGGTTTTTGTATTTTTTCTTGAAAATCGTATTTGAATGTGTGGCAACTATAGTTGCCGGTGGGCAAATATATTGTATGCACCCCTTCAATGTCAAATATGAATAAGAGGAGAACATTAAGCATCTAACTCAAAATAACTGCTTTCAACAGATCAATCTTTATTCATTATCAAATGTTATTCATAATCAATTCATAATCATTTTTATTCATAATCAAACATTCAATCAAACTCAAAAAAGCTGCTTCTATCTTATCTTTAGATTATGAAAGCACAACAAACAACAACTAAAGTCTTAAAGTGGTGGAACATAGCGCAGAACAAAGTGCAGCCATTAAGTTGCCCTAACAGGGCATTGTGTATCAAAAAGTTAAATGAAAATAAATAAATAGATTGACGAAAAAAATTACATCTTACAAAAAAAATCAATAGTCCCATATTTCAATGGCTGACTGTAGTAGGTGATTTCATATAATAATGTAAATGTAAACTCATTACATGTCTGAATTTCCACATTACAAGCTACTAGTCATAAAATGATTTAGGGTCCTTGACCGATTAGATTGAAATGCATCCATTCCAAACTGGATGAAGGGTCCTCAATATTTGGGCCCTTACAAGACATAATATCATAAAATATGTTTTTTTTTCCCTATCGAATTAAGGTCTACTGTACAGTAGAGATGCTAGTTAAAGGGTTAAGTTATGTTTTAGGTGGGGTATTATGAAAGCAAAAAGCACTAAACAAGACCAAAAACCTTGATTTATTAACCTGTTAACACAGTATACCCCATTTCCCCATTATATGTACTTACAAGTAATTTGCCCACCGGCAACTATAGTTACCGCTTGGACTTTTGACTAAGTTAACAAAAAACTATAGTTCCCTTTCAGTCGGTCACGTTCGACGTACGTCGGACGTACCGACGAATTGGGATCACTTCAGGGAGCCCCTATCAGCTTCGAGATATAGAGAACAGGCCAATGGGCCATTGGCGTGCGAGATTTGCATCTCGCGCTCCGCCCCGCGCCGCAGGTATAAACAGGAAGCGAGAGCGAATGCACGCTGTCATTCACTTCGGAGCCGAACGGCGTTGATGAAGCAAGACTGCTTTTCTAAAAGAGAGCCTATCTGCAAGAGAGATGCTCCAGAGAACGAGAAGGACGCTCTGTGTTGGCAAAAAGGCACAATCAGCACGACCGCATGTTCACCGCTGCATCAGCATAACAAACTGCTGTTCTCACAGCAACTGTCGGTTTGGTGAGGGCGTTTGTTTCAGTGAGCGCAAACACAGGACTGCACTTACCACCTGTGTGTTGCCGCGGTCTTCCCCAGGGTGCTTCAGCACTGTTTAAAGAGCGTTTCCTCACAAAAGAGCAACACAGGTGTGACACTGCGTCTTTTTCAAGACGTCATTCCACTCGTGCGTTTCTGGATGCGGTTGTTTCCTGTCCTGACGGCCACGATCCCTCTCGCATAAACATGTTGAGACTGTGTTCGTGGGTGATCCATGTTCTCTCAGGGGAATGGGATCACGTCGACGCGCTGGTCATCTCACCTTCTGCGTGAGGGTTTGAGTGTTCAGCGCGCCGTGTGCCGTCTGGCTGCCAGGTGACAGCGCGGGTTGCCACGGCAACTCAGCGCGCGTCACTCGGCGCCTCCGATGCGCGGTCGAGACTATGATGCCTCAAACGGGGTTGAGTCCCTTCGCTTATACCCCGATTTAGTCTCTTTTCTGGTGCACCAGAGGGGGGACTATTTTGGCTGATAAGCCTGGGTGACCTGAGGATTAGTGAGGCTTCCCCGCCGCGTACATCTCTGTGGGCCCCTCACTCCTCTATCGCATCACAAGCATGTTGAGACTGTGTTTGTGGGTGGTCTATGCTCTCTCATGAGAGCATAGCCACGTCGGCGCGCTGTTCGTCTTGCCTTTTTCATAAGGGCTTGAGTGTTCAGCGCGCCGTGTGCCGTCTCACGGCCACGCCCACTGTCTCACGTGTCTGCTGGTAGCTTACAGATGGGATTGCTGGTCCTTAAAAGGGGACCTAGCGTTTCATTTGGGGCTCTAGCAGAGGACAGATGTCAATCGCTGCATCAGAGAGAGGGCTGTTATGTGTTGAAAATGAAGATGATGCTGAGATTCCCACCGTAATAGTGGGCGCTCGTGCTGAATCAGATTCATACTTGACAGCCATGCTTTCCCGGATGGCTGAGGCATAGTGCAATGCGTAAATCGCCTTGCCTGCCCCTTGCCTTTTCTCGGATGTGCATTGGAAGGCTTTGGCATTGTGGAACTATTGGTGCCAAAATATGGAACACCAATAGGGCCATAATCTGTATAAAGTTTTCCTCTCTCTCACTACCCTCATCGGTGGGGTGGCAGTGCCACTGGCAGGCCACCTCCGCCCTGCTTAGTGCACGAGGGTAGTTCTGAGCCGAGGTTGAGCTGCGCACAGCGCTGGCCCTTGGCTAGACGATGTCCACCCTGGTCCAGAAACACCATTGACCCGGATTTGGTCTGGAACTGTTCTTCCCCGGAGGAGGGCCGGGTGGAAAACCATTAGTAATTCTGTTCCGCCACTGATGTTAAAAACAGCCAGTGGTACCCAAATAAAAAAGAGCAGTTCCAATACCTCTGGGTCTCGGGAGTTCAGGAATGGCAGCGTGTGACGCTACAAAGCCTCGCCGCTTTCATTCCCCTCCCCACAAGAGGGCGAGAATGGCAGTGTGTGACGCTACAAAGCCTCGCCACTCTCATTCCCCTCTTCTCAGCGGTGCGTGGACAACAGTGCGTGACGCTATGCCTCGCCACTCTTGTTCCCCGCTGAGGAAGGAGGCGAGGCAGACCGTGCGCAACGCCACAAAGCCTTGCCACGCTCAGCCCCTCCTTCATTTGGGAGCGCGCTTGGCGGTGGTCGACGCTCCCATGCCTCGCCACCCTCAGACGCCTCTCCCTTCGCCAGCAGGGGGCACCGGCTGTGGGAACGCACTCAAGCGGCCTCCCCACACTCGCACGCCCCCTCCGCGGACGCAGGTAAGTGTTGCACAGCACACTCAGATCCCACTTCGGGCCGCTCCCATGCCGTCCGAGTCGGATCCCTGCATTCCGCGTCGCTGCCCCGCTGCGGGTACGTCTGTGGTTAATCCCCTTGCTCTGTGTCTGGAAGCCTGGCTAGAGCTTCCCAGCCCGTCTCGGGGCCGTACCATCAGACTCTGCTATGTGATTCAGTTCGCCCGGCGTCCCCCTAAGTTTGGAGGCGTTCACTTCCCAGTAGCGAAGGAGAATGCCCCCGTGCTCCGGGCGGAGATCGCAGTCCTACTGGCGAAGGACGCGATGGAGCCGGTCCCTCCAGCCGATATGAGGTCCAGGTTCTACAGCCCGTACTTCATTGTACCCAAGAAAGGCGCGAGTTATGGCCGGTCTTGGACCTGCGATTCCTAAACCGGTCCCTTCACAGGCTGCCGTTCAGAATGCTAACGCAGAAACGCATCTTCAGGTGCGTCCGTCCCCAAGATTGGTTTGCAGCGATCGACCTGAAGGACGCGTACTTTCATTCTCGATTCCCCTTGACCGGCCATTTCTGCGCTTCGCGTTCGAGGGACGGGCATGTCAGTACCGCGTCTTGCCCTTCGGCCTGTCCCTGTCGCCCAGCGTCTTTACGAAGGTTGCGGAGGTGGCCATTGCTCCCATGAGAGAGCATGGTGTTCGCATTCTCAACTACCTCGACGACTGGCTGATCCTTGCCCAGTCGTGAGAGCAGTTGTGCGAACACAGGGACAAGGTGTCACCTCAGCCAGTTGGGACTTCGGGTCAACTGGGAGAAGAGCAAACTCTGTCCCACACAGAGGATCTCTTTTCTCGGTATGGAGATAGACTCGGTCGCCATGACAGTGCGCCTCACCGAGGAGCGCGTCCAGTCAGTGTTGAACTGCTTGAATTCGTTCAAAGGCAGGACAGCGGTACCACTGAAACATTTTCAGAGGCTCCTGGGGCATATGGCATCCGCAGCCGCAGTAACGCCGCTGGGATTGCTTCATATGAGACCGCTTCAACGCTGGCTACACGACCGAGTCCTGAGATGGGCGTGGCGCAGCGGTCCCTCCGCGTCCAAGTGACTCTGAGGTGCCGCCAACCTTCAGCCCGTGGTCGGACCCTTCGTTTCTACGGGCGGGAATTCCCCTAGAACAAGTGTCCAGGCATTCTGTTGTCTCCACGGATGCCTCATCCACCGGCTGGGGTGCCACGTACAACGGGCTTGCAGTTTCGGGTCTGTGGACAGGGCCTCAACTGCAATGGCATATCAATTGCCTCGAGTTGTTAGCAGTTTGTCTTGCACTCAGCCGCTTCAAAGTTCCGCTCAGAGGCAAGCACGTTCTGGTCCGTATGGACAACACTGCGACCGTTGCGTACGTCAAAAAACAGGGTGGTCTACACTCCCGTCGCATGTCACAACTCGCCCGCCATCTCCCCTTATGGAGTCAGAAGCATCTGAGGTCGCTTCGTGCCATTCACATTCCGGGCCTGCTCAATCGTGCAGCCGACGAGCTGTCACGTCAGCCGGTGCTTCCGGGAGGATGGCGACTCCATCCCCAGGCGGTCCAGCTAATCTGGAGTCGTTTCGGGGCCGCAAAGGTAGACCTGTTTGCCTCCCCAGAGACGACCCACTGTCAGTGGTTTTATTCCTTGACCGAGGGAACCCTCGGGTCGGATGCCCTGGCCCACAGCTGGCCCCGGGAAGAACGCAAGTATGCGTTTCCCCCAGTGAGCCTTCTTGCGCAGACACTGTGCAAAGTCAGGGAGGACGAGGAGCAAGTCCTGTTGGTCGCTCTATATTGGCCCAACCGGACTTGGTTCCCGGAACTAGTGCTCCTTGCGACAGCACCTCCCTGGCCCATTCCTCTGAGGAAGGATCTCCTGACTCAGAGATGGGGCACCCTATGGCACCCGCGTCCAGACCTCTGGAAACTCCATGTCTGGTCCCTGGACGGGACGCGGAGGTTCTAGGTGACCTACCGCAAGCGGTAGTTGACACCATCACGTCCGCTAGAGCCCCCTCTACGAGGCGCCTCTATGCGTTGAAGTGGAACCTGTTCGTCGATTGGTGCTCTTCTTGCCGAGAAGACCCCCGAAGATGTTCGATCGGATCTGTGCTTGCCTTTCTACAAGATGGGTTGGAGCGAAGGCTGTCTCCCTCCACCCTCAAAGTCTATGTTGCCGCTATCGCCGCTAATCATGAGCTAGTAGATGGAAAATCTCTAGGTAAGCACGATCTGGTCGACAGGTTCCTTAGGGGGGCGAGGAGGTTAAATCCGCCTTGTCCTCCCTCCATACCCTCTTGGGACTTAACTCTGGTGCTAACTGCACTACAGAGAGAACCCTTTGAGCCTCTGCAGTCAGCTGAGTTGAAAATTCTGTCGTTAAAGACAATACTCCTCACTGCGTTGGCCTCCATCAAGAGGGTAGGGGACCTGCAGGCATTTTCGGTCGACGAATTGTGCCTGGAATTCGGGCCCGGTAACTCTCATGTGATCATGAGACCCCGGCCTGGATATGTGCCCAAGGTTCCCACTACTCCCTTCCGGGACCAAGTGGTGAGCCTGCAAGCGCTGCCTTCGGAGGAGGCAGACCCAGCCCTAGCTTTTCTCTGTCCCGTCCGTGCTCTCCGGACTTACGTGGACAGAACGCAAAGCTTCAGGACCTCAGAGCAGCTCTTCGTCTGTTACGGAGGACAGCAGAAGGGAAAGGCTGTCTCCAAGCAGAGGATGGCCCACTGGATAGTGGATGCCATCGTCTTGGCTTATGAGTCCAAGACGTGCCCTGCCCGCTCGGGTTAAAAGCCCACTCCACTAGGGGTGTTGCCTCTTCCTGGGCGCTGGCTCGTGGCGCCTCGCTGACAGATATTTGTAGAGCTGCGGGCTGGGCGACACCTAACATGTTCGCTAGATTCTATAGCCTCCGTGTAGAGCCGGTATCTTCCTGTGTGCTCACTTCCCATAGTCAGTAACACCGAAGTGCCTGTTCTAGTGTCGGCTTGCTGCACCATTCCCTCCCCTATGGTAGACGGATGCGTGCGCTTATTTGCTCCAGTCAAGTTCCCCGGAAAGGCGAACCCTGTTAAGTCCTCCGCAACCCACGGCAGTCGGACGTGGCGGAGCATTCGACGCCAGGTCTAACACTCGTATGCATTGGTGGAACTTGTGTTAGGCTGGGTTCCATATGTAGTGACCCCCACGGCGGTCCCATATGTGTATTCTTCCACGGTACGGCTCCCTACGGCGAGCCCATGTCTTTCCCTCGGCAGAGTCTCCTCTGCCGTCCCAGGTACGTGTTGTCCCCCTCCACTAATTGGCCGGGGCCACCCCTGGGACTTCCGTATGTTGTGCTGCCCACGGCCAGCCCATACGTGTATTCTCCACATGGTAACTCCCTCTGGGCATGATGTGGCTTCTCCATTCTCCCGGAAGTGGCTGAAGCCGTGAGAGCTCATCGGCTGCACGGTTCAGGACTCCCGGAATATGGACAGCACGAATGGACCTCAGACGCTTCTGACTCCATAGAACGAGATGGCTGGCGAGTAGAGTCATATGGTGGGAGCGTAGACCACCCTGGTGGTTGATGTACGCTACAACGGCCGTGTTGTCTGTCCTGACCAGTACATGTTGACCCTTCAGCAACGCTCGGAAGCGGTGCAGGGCGAACCATACTGCCAGCAACTCGAGGCAATTGACATGCAGAAGGCGCTTGGGTCCTGTCCAGGAGCCCGCGGCTGCTTGTCCATTGCACATGGCACCCCAACCCGTGGCAGAGGCATCCGTCGATACGACAACATGCCTGTAAACTCGTTCTAAGGGCACACCGGCCCGTAGAAAGCTGAGGTTCGACCACGGGGTGAGTGTCTGAAGGCAGGCCCGGCTTATTTGGACCCGGAGCGTGCCAGACTGCCATGCCCATCTCGGGACTCGGTCGTGAAGCCAATGCTGAAGCGGTCTCATATGAAGCAATCCGAGCGGCGTTACCGCTGCTGCAGATGCCATATGCCCCAGGAGCCTCTGAAACAGTTTCAGTGGAACCGCACTCTTGCTCTCGATTTGACGGAGGCAAGTCAGCAGAGACTACGCGCGCGCGCTCGAAAGCTGCGCGAACATGGCGACCGAGTCGATGTCCATTATAAGAAAAGAGATCCTCTGCACTGGGCAGAGTTTGCTCTTCTCCCAGTTGCCCCGAAGGCCCAGACGGGCTAAGTGTTGGAGCACTAGATCTCTGTGTTCGCACACCAACGCTCGAGAGTGGCCGAGGTAGTTGAGTATGCGAACCCCGTGCTGCCGGAGTGGCGCAAGGGCTGCCTCAACAATCTTCGTGAAGATGCAAGGGGACAGAGATAGCCCGAATGGGAGGACCGCGTACTGGTATGCCCACCCCTCGAAAGCAAACCGTAGGAACGGTCTGTGTCGAGGAAGGATGGAGACATGGCATCCTTCAGGTTGATCGCTGCAAACCAATCGGCTGGACGAACGCATACGAAAAGGCGTTTCGCTGTCAACATTTTGAACGGAAGCCTGTGAAGGGATCGGTTCAAAAATCGCAGGTCCAGGATTGGCCGTAACCCACCAGATTTCTTGGGTACAATGAAGTAGGGGCTGTAGAAGCCGGATTTCGTCTCGGCCGGAGGGACAGGCTCGATCGCACACTTCGCCAGCAGGGTGGCAACCTCCGCACGCATGACGGGGGCATTGGCCCCGACCATGGTATGGCAGACTCTCCTGAAGCGGGGAGGAGCCTGCGCGAACTGAATCGCGTAGCCGAGTCTGATAGTCTTCGCGACCCAGCGGGACAGTCCCGGAAGCTGAAGCCAGGCTCCCAGGAACTGCACCAGCGGGGTCATTCGGGCCACAGACGTACCCAGGGTGGGGCAGCGAAGCAGCGTTAATGGGCCGGACATGGGAGGCATAGCGTCCCGGTGTGGGAGCACAGTCACGGCTGTGTCCTGACAGAGGAGACCAGGGAAGGATGTGCGTTCCACTGGGGTCTGCTCTGAGAGGAGGCTGGCGACAGAGAGGGATGCGAGTGGCGGGACTCGGGGGTGGCGCCCACTGTCATCACCAGTCTCTGGGTGCTCAGGGATGGGGGAGTCAGTTCTTTCTTTAACCACATTAGGGTGCTGCTGACCCGGGGGCCAGCAGCTGAACAAAGGATTCTCCCCCGGCCCTCCGCCGAGGGAAGGAGTGGCCCTGCTGCCATCTCCTGGAAAGAACTGCCCATCCCTGAGCTGTCAGCATCAGGAGCGCCGCTTGGCCTGGCGTTTTTAAATGGGCTGCGGGGCTGGGACGCCTTCCTGCGGTTACCTCTGCGCGGCCCGAGTAGAGGCTGCTGCTTGGGTGGCGCAGAGGTAGAGGAAACCGCGGGAGGGCGTCCTCTGCGGCAAGCAGACTGAGGCACCTGCGCGGGTGGTGGGGTGGAGGCAGCAGTTGACCGCCGGGGCAGGATGTGTTTTATAGCCTCAGTCTGCTTCTGAGCGGCTGAGAACTGTTGGGCGAATAGCCCATCCTGGGATATGGGAGCGTCGAGGAAACGGGTTTGCTCGCCGTCACGCATATTGGCCAGGGTGAGCCATAGGTGTCTCTCCTGGACCACAGCAGTGGACATCACCTGACCCAGGGAGCGTGCGGTCACCTTCGTCGCCCGGAGAGCGAGGTCGGTGGCTGCACGCAACTCATTGCTGAGTCCTGGATCAGCTCGGCCCTCGTGCAAGTCACACAGCAACTGGGCTTGGTAAGCCTGGAGAGTTGCCATGGCGTGCAGAGAAGCGGCCAGGTCGAAGCACTCTGCGGACACAGTTGCATCGCAACAGAGCGTTCGACTGGGGGGACCCCAGTGTACCCTTTAGCCGCGGCTCCATCGAGGGCGGAGATGGCGGAGGAGGTCGCGAACGGTCACAGGAAGACAACGGGTTCTTCCAGGACCGCGCAACCTCCTCATGTACCTCTGGGAAGAAAGGTATTGGAGGGGTGGACGGACGGGTGTCCGGACGTGCCGCCCCCAAAAACCAATCTTCCAACCGCGAGCGCTCAGGTCGGGGCGGAGGGTTCCACTCCAACCCAAGCGCTGCGGCTGCCCGAGATAGCATGGCTATCAACTCTGGGTCCGACTCGGGCAATGCTGGCACACCCGAAGGCGGCAGCACAGCCAAATCATCATCCTCAGATGACTCCAGCCCACCTTGTGATGCGGCGATTGACATTTCCTCGTCCTCCGCTGCGCCAAACACGACAGTCGGGACAGCAGGAGCCGGCCCCGATGTACACGCCTGAACGCTCGGCGGGTTCGGTGCATCAGAGGGGGGTGTGGGCCGAGGCATGAGCGTCTGAGCTTTATTCCACACCGTCACCCTCAGGTCACCCTGGCCACCAGCCAAAGTGCCGCCTCTCGTGGAGACTGCAGATTGGGGTTTGGCAGAGGGGACTCTCGCTCCGGCATCAGCACGGAGGTCACGGAGTCTCGACCGTAACACCGAGATGATCATGTTCCCGCAGTGGGAACATGAATCATCCACGAGCGCTGCCTGAGCATGCTCGTGCCCATCAGAAGGCGAAAGAAATCGACCGCACCCAGAAGTGCACGGGCGAGACATCCTGACGTGCCACGTGCAAGCTCTTTTGTGAGAGGAAACTTCGCAGTCGATGCCGAAGCACCCAGGGAACACACACCAGCTGGATGCAGACCACTGCACAGATCAGCAGGCAGGAAGTATGCGATCACTGGAACGCGCCATCACACCAACACCGACTGGAAAGCTGCTTGTCTCGAAGAAGCTGACAGAGTCTCAGAAGGCTGTAAGGAGTGAAGAGGTAGGTACTCTTGGCTCCAAAGCAGAAACGTAATGAGATATTGCCACGTACTTCCTATTTATACCCACGCTGTGGGGCGGAGTTACGTATGCAAATTCTGCATGCCCATGGCATTGGCACTGCCATTGGGCGTTTTCTAAGATCTCGACGATGATAGGCTTCTAATCGAAACCCCCATCCGTTAGTCACTAACGTTACGTCGTAGTGACTGAACGAAAGGGAACTTCACTTTAGTTTTCTGAACTTAAATTTGATAGTCACCATAACTTCACTTTAGTTTTCTGTACTTAAATGTATTAGTCATCATAACTTCCCTTTAGTTTTCTGAACTTAAATTTGATAGTCACCATAACTTCACTTTAGTTTTCTGAACTTAAATTCGATAGTCACCATAACTTCACTTTAGTTTTCTGAACTTAAATGTGATAGTCACCATAACTTCACTTTAGTGTTCTGTACTTAAATGTATTAGACATCATAACTTCACTTTAGTGTTCTGTACTTAAATGTATTAGACATCATAACTTCACTTTAGTTTTCTGAACTTAAATTTGATAGTCATCATAACTTCACTTTAGTTGGTTGCAAAGCTGCTTTAATCAGTATTAATTGCATTACTATATTAGTTTGTAAATTACATTTGATTTAGACTAAAATTATTGCAAATTAAAATCACAGCAACACATATTACATTTACACAATTACATTTATTGCAAAAACAAACACCTAAAACAACCACACAGAAAAGGTATCTTATGCCTGCCTCAATAGCTGTTTGCATCCAAAGTTGTGAGTTTAACTTGTGTGTAAAATATATAAAATATTACATAAAAAAATGCAAATAAAGTAAAAGAAGCCACTGTATTTAATATCCCAAAATGCACATTAAAATAGGTGGATGGAAACATAGCTAATGTATGTCTTGTGCTAGCCTCAGTTTTCAAATAAAGCTATTTGTTTTGAAATAAAACAAGCTCAACGACAACATTCATTAAAGAAATGTCCTTTCTTTATAAACTTTCAAAAAGAAACAGCAAAGACTGTTAAACACCTCTGAATTGGCTTTGTACCATTTTAATCTAAACTTAATTTAATTTAATTTTAATTTATCAATGAACATAAACAGCACATATGCACCAGTGTTACCTCACTGCATTTTTTCAGTCCATCAATCTTAGCTGTCCAGCTCTCCCCAACCATTAAACCTTGATAAAAAAAAAAAAGTTGGATAACCTCATAGCTCTTTGGGACAGTCATTGTTCAAAGCATAAATGAGTCCAAACAGTGTGGCAAAGGCATTTAGATCCAAAGACATCTTCTAGATCCAAAACCACAATCTCCCCTTCCAGTAACACAGCCACATCCACGACATCATCTGGGAAGGCACTATCATGTCTGATGTCCTCACTCACGGTCAAGATGCCCTACATTAACCCCACGAACAATGTCTCTCATCATCAGCTGGTTGAAAAAAATGAGAGAGAGATACAACTTTTAAGTGGTGCTGTCATAAAAAAAGATTTATTCAAACATACATTAAATACTGAAGAACAGGTAAAGTAAAAAATACAATAACTATGCAATATAGTAAATATACTGAGCAAAAGGTTCTTCTCTAGAGTACATTTTTCTAGCTGACTAATGAATTTTTGGACAGAATATCTTTTCTGAGGTAAATGTGACATGACATTGTTTAAAAGCTATTTATTGACGTTTATTAACGTCTGCGCAGTTGAAACACTGTGCGATTACATGAGACTATACAGATTTCATACATTGTACTGTATCTTTAAACATATTCATGTTCATACATGTTTATTTCATGCTGTATCTACTAGTAAAGTGCAATATTCAAATGCAAAAAAGCAATGAAAACAACATTTAAAACCACTGTCATATTAAAGGGTTAGTTCACCCAAAAATGAAAATTAGCCCATGATTTACTCACCCTCAAGCCATTCTAGGTGTATTTCTTCTTTAATTGAATACAATCAGAGTTATATTAAAAAATGTCCTGGGCTGGCTAATCCAAACATTATAAATGGCAGTGAATGGCAGCCCAAAATTTGAAGCCCAGAAAAAAGTGCATCTATCCATTATAAAAGTAATCCAGACAGCTCGGGGGGGTTAATAAATGCCTTCTGAAGTGAATCGATGGGTTTGTGTAAGAACACCTTCCGTATTCAACTTTCAAAGAAAGTGTAACGCCTCTCGAAGTTCAAAAGGTTTACGCTACGTCCAACGTCATCGTCGCATCAGTTAAGTTTTTTTCCGCGCTACATCTGACGTCATCACCGTGCCAGTTACACTTTTTCCGTAAGTTGAAAACGGAAGGCGGTCCGCCAGAAGCTAGATATTTTACTTTAAAACGTGTTAAATATGGATATTTTTCTTACACAAACCCAACGATTCACTTCAGAAGGCCTTTATTAACCCCCGGAGCCGTGTGGATTACTTTTATAATGGATGGATACACTTTTATTGTTGGGCTTCAAATTTTGGCCTGCCATTCACTGCCATTATAAAGTTTTTAATTTTTTTTTATATAACTCTGATTGTATTCGTCTGGAAGACACCTAGGGTGGCGTGTAATGGATGTAGTAAATCATGGGGTAATTTTCATTTTTGGGTGAACTTATCCTTTAAGAGTTATTTATTTTACCTGTATCAATTCAAACTCACATTTAATCATTTTCAAGGATTTCCATGAAACTTACCTGAATCTGATGGCGATCTGAGAGAGAGACCATGCAGTGAAGCGAGATGTAGTTTCATCCGATCCGTAAACCAGTTCAATTTTTTGTTAAGGAGCAATAGCATCCTAAAAAATAAAATTTAATTAGGTTTATTGACAACATGTTGCAATGTCTATACTGTACAATGATTCATAATGTGATTTAATTATGGCTGAGTATTTGACACATTTCACAATTTAATTTGATTTAAATTCATAAGGTTAATATTTACCAGAAATTGCAGCAAATATAGTGAAACCGGTCTATCCTCCTCCAACCATTCGAACAGATAGATGGCGCAAGTTGTTGAGAGCTCCATGAAGCACGTGACCGCGAGATCAAAGAATGTTGCAACTCTGTATTTCAACGGCTCTGAGCGCACAGCACAAAAAAATACACCACCTACCGAATCGGAGAACCGCAATCACAGGAACGCATTTCCAGGACCCTTGTTTTGGAGATCCGAAACAAGTGCCAACAAGGCACTATTTTAACCCATTTTTTTTTTTTTTTTAGGTTTTTAAAGGTTTATTACACCCAAATACTGCTTTCTTTGTTGCAATTAAATCTGGTTTCTAGGAATGTTGAGTAATTATTTGGTCCAAGTTGCATAATTTAATAACTCATCAAGTAAAATAAACAAGGAATGGTATAGCCTTTTCAGTCAATCACATTTTCAAGTACAGAGGGAAAAACAAGGATGACTCTAGGGGTAGATTTAAGATTGTGTATATTTTAATAAAAAAATATATTGCAACAGTTGTTTTGAACACACACAAAAACAAATTTGTTCAAGACGTAAACAACATAGGAAGAACTTCATGGACAACGTCTTCACTGACTCCTAAGAGAGAGAAAGATAGAGAAGTTAATGAAATAAGGAACATTGAGTTGAACTTGTCCAACTCTCTAATTTTTTATTTCAATTTTTTATTTTTCAAATCTTAGTCACCACAGAGCACACACATTATATACAATACAAAATTATATCAATCTCCATAACAAATAATGTTCATATTACTGTTACTGCATACTGTTCAAAGATTTGGGTGAACAGGCTCTTGAAACATTCATGTCAATAAAGCGCATCTGAACCGAGAAAAAAGAAAAATAGAGAAAGATGCAAGCAATTTGAATAGAATTAAAATGTTATTTCTACAATAATATGACTTTTCCTGTCCTTTAAATATTTAAAGCACACATTGGGATGTATGCAGCAGCTCTACCTACCAACTGGATGCTCTCCCCTCTTTTCAACAAGTTCATTTTATATAAATAAATAGACATAAATTAGGGCTAAGTTTAGGACTTGATCAATCAATTCATCTTTTGTCATACTTCTGCCTGCCCTGAGCTGGGTCCTTGAAAGCACTTCATATAGAGTACAGTACACAATACATGACACAATCTAACACGTGGTATTTTAACAGTCAATTATTATGATGGCCTCTGTTATGCCTGACTATAAAAACGTCATATGTCTCAATCAACATTATAAAACCATGGCAAAATGAAGAGACGTACTCATAACATGTCATGTATTGTGTGGTAACGTTAAACAGGCTGACTGTGAGCACGTGACAGCTAAAACATTACGCTTATTTTAACTTACTTAAAATGAAGAAAAAAACGAGTAACTAACAAGCTTTCACAACGAACGTAATACAGTTGTCTTAAGACACAATTGTGCTGTCACTAAGTCAACACAAGCTTGCATGCAAGTTTAGTTAAACGAATGTGCTAACAATTCATTTACAGCACTATCTAATATACATATGATAGCTATGTATTCAAGAATATTTAGCAAATCATGATCACTTCGGCTACGTCAACTTTCCAATGAAATGCATCACGATTGTTTTTAATGTTAAAATAAAAACTGATTCACATGTGATACTAACACTCTGACCGTCATCCATCTTTGCTGGTCCTCTAAATCGCTAGGTGACATTGTCAATAAAAACCAAGGGTCGTAGAAATGCGGTCCTAGGACTGCGTTCCTGAAAATGCAGCCTCCGGTTGTGCAGGCAGATGCTACTCGTCCTGGGAGCGTGCGCGCGCACAGCACGTGCATTTCCTGTATGTACGTAACTACACTCTCTGCCAGAGGGCGCTGTTTTCTTCACTAGCCGTGTTAATACAACAGTTTAACTCTTTACTCCTTGACTCCTTGAATTAGGATTTAAGGTTTATATGGTGTGGTATGTATAAATAAGTTAAATAAATGTGTTCATATCTATATAATTAGAGTTTTTTATATAAATCAGCTGTAGCCTATATGGTAAATTACATTTAGTTTACTGCAGTTAAAGAAATAGTCTAAAGTAGAATTGGAGTAAAGCCTGCAGAAAATCTAAGTTAAAACAACAATTATACTTGTTCATTCAACAGAAAATCTAGTGCAGTTTTTTCAACATATGTTTTTGAGTTAAAACAACAATTATACTTGTTCACTTAACTTTCAGTCTAGTTGAGGACAAGAAAACTTAAAATGTCTTGTTGTCTGGACAATCTAGTTATCTCTACTGAAAAAAAAAAATAGTTGAAATAACTAAATAGCAAAAATATTTTTTACAGTATAGGTGGTGCTATTACGCATCTTCTGAAAGTGAACTGAATCGCCTGTTAATGAATGAAATGTTGACCCAGGAAGAGCTATAGGACTGTTACATTTTTTAAATCTGAACGAAGGACTTGATCTACTCCATGTTTTGATCATAATTCTGAATACGATCCAGATGTGACAAAACGTGATTTTGTCAGCTTTTTGCTCAAAATGTTGCTTTTTTTTTAATGAAACTTACCCATATTCAAGTGTTGATAAAAAAAGAATGCAAGATTAGTCCCTAATCAGTTTAAACATGCTGTTGTTCACATTTGGACCCTGCTGTTCTATCAAATAAACGGCCAATTTCAAAGTGACATTTTTCTATCAAATGTTTTAGAGAGGTGGTTTTGAATCAATACTTTTTTGAAATTACATTTTTGAAAAAATTTCAGTCAGGTTTCAGGGCTTACCACAGTACGGAGTAGGCTCTAATCAGGGTTTTTAACGATATATTGATTGCATTTGACTCAGGGTCCTCAGCTGTTTTATTTTATTGGACCTTATTGCTGCATTCGATAACATTGACTATGAGATTTTACTATCATGGCTTGAAAAGGTGGTGGGAATCCATGGTATAGCGTTTGAATGGTTTAGGTCCTTTCTTTCTAACATAACTTTTTCTGTTAATGTTGGTCAAGATTATTCACAATCTGCAGGGTTCCATCCAGGGGTCTATTCTCAGCCCAATTTAGTTTTCTATGTATATGTTACCACTTGGGTCAATTTTTTGTAAGCCTGGAATCTCTTTTCACTTCTATGCAGATTATATGCAAGTGTATCTTCCTCTGCAAAAAAATGGTAAGAAACAAATAGAGTCTTTGTTGGGCTGTATACAGTAGATTAATTTAAATGATGGCTGTCTTTAAATTTTTTTAATCTGAATGAAGATAAAACTGAAGTTGTGTGGTTTTGAGTCCCAAATAATTATCTGGGAAGTCTAGCCCCCTTTTGTAAGCCAGTAGTGCGAAATAAAGGAGTTCTTTTTGACAGTGATTTCAAGTTTTCGATTTATTCTGTGGTTAAGTCCTGTTTTTATCACTTAAGATTTATAGCAATGGTAATACCATTTATGTCCATGCATGATATGGAAAACATCTCTGTTACGTATGTAACCCTCGTTCCCTGAAGGAGGGAACGTAGACGTACGTCACCGACGAATTGGGATCAGCTTCAAGTGTATACAGAATGGGCCAATGGCCATTGGCGTGCAAGATTTGCATTTCGCACTCCGCCCTGCGGCGCAGGTATAAAACCCGGAAGCTGATGCAGTCGCACTTTGTTTTTCAATGAAGAGCCGGACTAGTGACTCGGCTCTTGTAGTGATGGTACAGCAACCGTGGCGACGGGACGTACGTCTCCATTCCCTCCTTCAGGGAACGAGGGTTACATACGTAAACGAGACGTTCCCTTTCAGTCGATCACGTTTGAAGTATGACGTACGTCACAGACGAATTGGGATCCCTATGGAACGCCACGGCTGTTGTCACTTCCAGTGCCCCTGCGTGAGTCCCTCTGGACCCTCACCTTTTCTGGGCAGGGAAGTCACGCAAGGTTTGAGTCACTGCTGCTGCTAAACAAAGGATTCTCCCCGGCCCTCCTCCAGGGAAAGGAGTGGTGCTGACACCATTGAGACTGTTCTCTGTTCTCTGAGACTGTTGAGACATCCAGTACGAGTGAACACTGGCGCGATATGCTGCCGCTGCTCGCCGATAACTTTTAACCTTTAACGTTGAAACTTTGGAATTTTTAAGCTTTTCTACTGTTTGACTGTGCAACTGTTCTCAACTCTCAAGTGAGAGACTGATCCTTCATCTTTCCGCAACATCGATGATTCATTTGACATTTCTGTGCATCTGCGTGATTTGGCTAACATTAGCCTACTGCTTCGGCTTCTAACGTTAGTCCTTTACCTGGTTTGTTCACGTGACGGCCTAAGTCATCTGGGTCCTCGTCTACAATGTGGGCTGGTAGGCTTTCTATTTGGATCGCTCTCGCTGGGTCTCTCCTGTCGCTCCTCCATCAACCCGTGACAGGACTCCTCGAGTACTCAGCCGCTGAACTCCATCGGCTCCGTCTTCACCTGCTCAAGTCTCCGCCGGCAATTCTCCTCCTTCATCCGGACATCGCTTTCCTGCCTCGTCGGAAATACATCCATCGTGGATCTCGTCGAAGCTTCCACTTTGACAACTCCAAACCAATAAAATCCATCTGGTCCTCCACACGATGCCCTCCACGTAATACCGTTCCTGACCACACAGGGTTAGCTAGCCTTGCTAGGTCAGCTAATGCTACTGGAAAATGTGACAACATCCCAGTCCACTTTGGTCTACTAAACATCCGCTCACTTACGAGCAAGGGGCATCTTATCCAGGATCTCCTCATTGACCGTAAGTTTGACTTTCTTTGCTTGACCGAGACATGGCAACAACCTAACGACTTTTCCCAACTCAACGAGTCCACGCCCTTGTTTACACCTGTCAACCTCGTGGCTCCGGGCATGGTGGAGGTCTCGCGATAATTCACAGAGAGAAGTGGAAAGTCCTACCGGTATCTGCTCCTACTTTCAACTTGTTTGAATCAACTTTGTGTCAACTTTCTGGTCCAATTCCCACCAATGTTGCAATTGTTTACCGCCCCCCTAAAGCTAACAATAACTTCATTAATGATTTTGCTGCTCTACTTACCCACCTAGCCAAACTCAACTACTATTCTGGCATAATCTGTTCAAATGAAGGTAATTCCAAGTCACTGTTTTCTCTTCTCAACAATATTCTCAACCCCCCCCCCCCCCCCCCCCTTCTGTACTCAACTGCTTTTTGTAATTCCCTGATGTGCTTTTTCAATCAGAAAATTCATCAGATTCACTTGCACCTAGGCTTAAGCTCCTCCCTTAGCACCTCCCCTGAACCCTGTTTGACGTCTCACTCATTCTCCTTCTTTCAGCTCCCCTCTGACTCCGATATCAGATAAGTCCAAGCCCTCCACCTGTCAGTTAGATCCCCTCCCCACAGTTCTGGTGAAAGCCTGCCTCCCTTCTCTCCCCCTCATCTCTGCCATCATCCATTCCTCACTTTCCTCTGGAATTGTTCCCACACTCTTCAAAACTGCTGCCATCACTCCAATATTGAAAAAACCTGTTGCTGACCCTGATGACTTTAATAATCTTCTTTCCATCTCCAATCTACCTTTCCTCTCCAAAATTCTTGAAAATGCCATGGCATGCAGGACGGACGCAGCCTGCCCACAAGCTCTGTAAGCCTTGTCCGATTGGTTGGACGTGAACTTACAGGCTCGGGATGGGAGACGTGGATCCCCGCGCAAGGCCAATATCCCTTGGCTGGCCCGCCATCGAGGGTAGTGAGGAGTGAGGAGCCTGGAGACCGATTTTGGGCAGAAAAAGGTGCCTTCCACGATCTTGTGAGCTCCTCATGCACTTCCGGAAAGAAAGGTACGGGGGTGGGGCGCTGAGAACCAGCACGGGCCGCCCCCAAGTACCAATTGTCCAACCTCAGAGGGCTCGGGACACGGTGGAGGGTTCCACGCGAGCCCTACCACTGCATGAAAAAAGGTGTATCCGGACCAGGATACTCCTGTATACACTGCTGAAATTCGGAAGAATCCAGGAGTATACTGGCCGGATAGGTCAAATTCCATGGATCCGTATATGTCCGTATTCATCCGAAATGGTACCAAATCGGATGTATGTTGTGGCCGTATACTCCCATGCTACAGCCATTTGTTGCCATGGCAAATAATCCCATCAAGTTTTTCCCAGGAGACATTTTCACACCTCTAAACAGCTTTGCCTTCCACCCCCTATTGGTCCTTCATCTCAAACTGGATTGGTTGTTTTTTTTAAAACCACTCCCAAAACCCAGACTGCTATTGGAGGACCGGACGCATTGAAAACCCAGTCAAGTGACTTCATTGGTTACTTCTAAGGCTAAGGGTGGTCTAGGTTTTGTAGCATAGGGACTTGATTGGTTTAGGCCAGCTATGCAGATTTTGCTCATTAATATATAAATATAAAAAATAATCCCCTCTCCCTCCCAAAAGAAAAATACACACAAAACAATTTGAGAAAGTCAGAAATATTTATTAAAAAGGTATAAAAAAAAAAAAACATTCTTAACAGCATTATAAACGAACATTAAAACAATGGTGAAACAAAAACAAGTGAACTAAATGTATTTAAAAGGGATGAAAATGTAAAGGAACAAATGTAAAAATATAAACAGTCCAAAGAACATAAATATACGTTAAAATGAATTGGTAAAGAAACAAAAAGATAGATTAAAATAATACAAATACAATATTAATATCCAAAATAAAGTGCAACCAACATTTCTTCAGGTTGAATAAACTGGCTGAACCTGCTACTACTCTCAGTTTATTAAACAAACAATATTTAACAAAAGATAAAATGTAACCAACTACTCTTCAATGACTACAGATTTCTTTTTCAAAAATATCAACATGATCTGACCGCGGAACACTTCTTTGTGCGTTCATTATGTCGCCAGCTTTACTAAAAACTCGCTCTGCTGGCACACTGGTGTCAGGAATGCACAGGTAACAAGCAAGGGTTGAAAGGACAGGTAGCTCTTTCTCTTGGTGGCTTGATAATTTCTCGCTCGTTGGCTTCTCCTCTGCCATGCGCCATGCTATGTTTTGTTTTCTCAAGCCCCGTTCACACCGCCAGCGACACGCAGCGACAAAGCGACACAATCCCATTCATTTCAATGATCGCTGCTGCTGGTGCGTTGCGATGATGTCACAGATAGGCAGACTGAATCGAGTAACGTTTAACGCCTTTATCATTAAAAGTGCTAAGAAAAAACATCCATATAAAGTCTGACGTGCTTAAATCCAATGCGTTATTTTCTATGATCGATACAATCGATTGATTACCTTTTAAAACGATGTTAGATCGATATATGTCGTCCGGAAGGCCAACTTGCCGAGCACAGATCGATGTAGTTAAATCACAAGAAAATAAATCGATACATCGATGTAGTAGATGAATCGTTACACCTCTAGTTCTAACCAGTCGTTAAAATGATTCGGTTCAAAGGAGTCATTAGGTGGCGAATCGGACATTAGCAGACGCGTTGTGTGTGAATCCCGTCTTTAGAACATCGCGAAAGATTTTTCAACACACAGAAAACGCTTCATAACCGGATAGGATTTGTTTCCTGTTTATTTAAAGTATGCTTTATGTCAGCTGGTCAGAGAATCAGTCAATGTTTTTTGAGCGCATTTCACACCCAGCGGTAATTAAAGGAAGACGTCTGATAGCGCCACGTGCAACATGGATTCGGTCTTCCGACCTTTTGATTTTGATTAACGTAAAATGTGAAACATTAGAAAGCTAAGAATGCTTATTTTGAAGACAGAGAGCATGCGAGCGGGAGGAGCTCACTGGTCATTCTCTCTGTCACTCAGTTAACCCAAGTGCAGCAGTCATCTGTTCTACATCATTCATAAATCACAATAACTCATCAAATAAGGCTTTGGCGGGACAAAAATTTGTTTTGGCGGCCGGCAAAAATTTTCAATGTAGGAAAAACCCTGATATTGTTTCAAAGCAACTTCACAGAAAATGCATGCGTCTACATTACAGAAAAAAACAGAGAACATTAAAATAATGACAACATTTTTACGATTACCTTTTACACATTCAGGGTCAACATCTGTAAAAGTTCTTCAGGATCATGGATCCAAAACTTCTGGATCATGAGGGGGGAAGAAACATGCACACACACAAATGAATATTAATTTGTTTGATAAAACATTAATATTAATTATCAACTTACGGACATGGACTTGCAAAACATACTCACCAGGCCCATACAAAAACTTTACAGTAGAGACAAACTCCTGGTTTGCCTATAATTCTTCAGAGTCCAAGTATGGTGGTTTCCTGTCCTCTCTGTTGAACAAGTGTACATGACATTCTCAGATTAAACATTCCAAAACTCTGTTACATTTTATGACAAGCTTGATCTTAAAACTAGCTGACAGTAGGGATGGGCATTATGACCATATAATTATACATACATGAGAAATTTTATTTTACAATAACGATATCACAATATATTTATTTTGATGGATATTTTATTAAAATGCTACAGAATAATACTGCTTTAAAAGTCTTCACTGTATGATATTCAATTAATTAATATCACTTGATTCTTAAAGAAGCAGAAGGTCTTCTCTATTCTTTTGTTTTATTAAAATTATGACAAAGCTGCAGCCCCTTTAAGAACGGATGTACAGAATGACACGCATCCGGGTTTCCCCACGTTAACTTGAACTGTTTCACTTAAGACATAACTGACTGTTTAAATCAAGTGAATACCTCACATGACAAGGTTTCTGAGATAATTGTGTGCATTTTACAGAAAGATAATTGATTTCGGGATCGCCTGCTGTCTGAGAGAGGCTTATTTTAACACATGCATGCCCCGTTCATTATTCTACATTCATTCATGTTTCCTTGTCAAAATTTCAAAAACTTTTAGTACAGTCAGTGCTACGTTATATACGCTATATTCACATTCCGGATATAAAAAGGTAATGTTAACGTTTAACATACTGCAAAATCGCTAACAATAGTCAGTATCAGATCGTCATAACACCCAGCCCTATCTTAACAATATTACAACACAACAAAACACAGAAACAGAATATGTAAGTTAATCACGATTATGACTTTAATGCACTAACGTTATATCTTGATGAGCAGTAGAAAAAATATAAAGGGATTTACGTTACCTTCTGCCGTCTGCTGTCCGCCATTGGTAACTTAGTCTGTTCGTATTCCTGTTTTTTCGTTCTCAGTCGACTCGACATCCCACAATCAAAATTCGTCCAAAATAAGATTTTAACAGGTTTAAATGGTCCATGCAATGCCATTAATAGACCGAAGAAGCAGTCCTGTTGAAGATTAGAAGCCGCGATCGCGTCGTGTCCCCGCGAGCCACGAGCAACTCCAACGACAACGGGTGTATAATTCAAACTGAAGGCGCGCACTGTCATTGGCCAGATTTCTGGATGACGTTCAGATTGACCAATCACGCTCAAAAGAACACGGAAAGACAGCAAATAGCCTTGCAAATATAGGAAAAAACTTGTTTTAAACAACAGTTAGAAAATCTGTATATTTATTTTTATTTGCTGTTATATTTAATTAATTGGTCAAATGGTGTTTTGTGGTGTGGGCAGAGGCCTGGAAGTTTCAACCTGGAGAGCAGTGCAGATTTGTACTCTTTAAAAACAATTATTGTTTGATATTTAGTTTGCTATATATTTTGTTATATTTGTATCCAGAATTGAATGTAAAACCAGTTTGAATGTAAAAATACACCTTCACTGTAAAACAGAAAATTAAAGTAAAATATCTTAATTTAAATAAGGAAAAATCTGTAAACTAATAGTGTTTTCTCTAAAACGTTTAATGTAAATTTCTGTGAAGTTTTTTAACTTTATTTGACTTAAGATATTTTACTTTAATTTTACGTTTTTTGTTTTGCAGCTGTAGCTGCTGTTTTTTTAGGTTTTTATTTTTACAGTGTAAATATAAAACTAATAAGATTTACTTTAAAATGACAAAGAGTAATGTTAAATTGTTAGTATGGACATAAACATAAACCTTTAATATAATGAGCTAAATATTGTATTACAGTTGTTAATTTACAGATATTGTTTGTAATTTTGCATGAATTTGTTATTTATGAAAACAGAAAAATAATACAGGGATGTTCCTGTATAAAAAATTAGAATTACTGTAATTTGTCATTAATGATATAATCCTTAAAATAACAGTAAAGTTGTTTATTTAGATATTGTTTGTAATTTTACATCGTTTTAAACATAATTCAAAATTACAAGAAAATACTGTAAAAAAACTGAAGTTTTTTTCTGTAAAATAAGGATTATTTTTATTGGTTGCCTTATTTTTATTGGTAACCTTATTGGTTGCACCTACATCTGTTGTGAGTGGTGGATTTCAAACCTCAAAACGCCCCTCTTTTGCAGCGTGTTAAAGTTAAGAATCTTGGAGTGACACTTTTTGTTAACAGTTGCAGAGCTGAAAGATCTGCTTGTGTTTCTGTGTTTCTTGAGCAAGTGAATCCCTGCTCTTTTTTATTCCATATTTTTTATTTTGAGCATATCAGTTTTTGGTGTTTTTAAAACAAACTTTTTCATTTTCCACATTTCATCTCCTTTTTATTTAATTCTATTATTGCCTACAATTTGTAAAACTTTGCAAAAATTGTTTGGGGATAGTCTAAAATGTTTGGTTAATTATCCTTTGTTAATTCCATTACATTTCTTTGTTTATTTCATTACATATTCAGATTTTTTTTGTGAACGTATATGTTCAGTCAGGGTTTTTATTTTGTACTGTTTTTATAAAAAATATTTGATTAAGACACTCTTTTCATGCAGTGGTTTTAAGGCCCTGACACACCATTCTGATGGTTTGGCCCAGACCCAGGCAACGTGAACCAACCCCACAGTCATCTTTAGTCATTGCTAGTTCAGTTTAGTGTTTCAGGGCCTTAAGAATTATTTTTCTGTTCAAAAAGCTTGTTTGCTGTAGCCTACAGTAGACCAGAGATAATTCTCAATCCTGAAGTGCTCCCCTGCCCCCCCCTCCTTCTGAAAACAGCCAGCACAAGTGTCAGTCATTAACATATGAAAGGTCTTCTTCACACCTAACAGTCTTCAGTCCTAGCACACCCAGCAGTGTTTCAGTTGTATATGTCCGTGAAATTTCACGGATTCCTGTATACGTCCGCATACGTGAGGTTTCCGGGTTTTTCTGGAAATATACTGTTCCGTGTTGATCCGCTTTTTCCCACATACATCCGGTAAACATCAAATTACACAGGAGTATACCATGCCCGGATAGAGCCGGATTTCAGTGTTTTCATGCAGTGTACCGTCTCGGCGGCCCGGGCAAGCATAGCCGTCAGTTATGGATTGGTCTCGGGCAACGCCACTCTCCCAGAGGGAGGTTACGCAGCCGAGTCTTCATCCCCAGATGACATAAGCTCCCCTTCCGATGCAGCGATCAACATACTCTCCTCAGATGGAGACCGAAAGACACGGGTGGATGCCCATGGGAGTCTCGACCTCAACACCGCATACTAAATGTTATAAATCATTGCTTAACCGCTTACAACTGGTCCAAACTGCTGCAAACCTATACGTTAAGGAGAAAATCCAAGGCAACTGTGAGTGGACCAAGAGAAAGTGTATGTATTTCTGCTCAGCTAATGACATTGGCCATTAACCACACATACGATTACTTTCTTTGTATAATAGTTATATCTAATAATGTATTAGACAGGACAGATCGTAATCTAATGAAGACAGAGAATGGGAGTACTGTGTGCTCAGGCTCTGGCGTTCTCGACGCCAACAAAATAAAAG
This sequence comes from Gobio gobio, assembly GCF_949357685.1. Taxonomy (NCBI): domain Eukaryota; kingdom Metazoa; phylum Chordata; class Actinopteri; order Cypriniformes; family Gobionidae; genus Gobio; species Gobio gobio. The sequence continues at coordinate 146,383 of NC_137116.1, read as the reverse complement.
TCACAATAACAAGTACGGCTTATGTCACTTCAGAGTTCCTATTGGTGGTGTGAATGCAACCAGGAAAATGGCCCTAGGGGAACATTTAGCTCTCAGGGAACCACCCTGGTGCCTAGTTCCTATAAATAAGTTCTTAGAACTACCCGGTGCGAAAGAGCCTTTGGAATTCATGCTGGTTTATTCTGGATTTTTCAGCAGGGATTTGATGGTGTTTTACTGGATCAGGTGTAGTTTATGCCAACATTATTCTCTGTTGATGTTCCTGGATAATCATTTATATAATAATGTTGTGAATCGTGAATGGAATACCCATGTAAACATCATTCAACATGTATAGGACATTCTGCAGGACATGGTAGATAGCAGATTTTCTTCACTTCTCAGAACTGGAACTGGAGACTTTGCATCGTTTCTGAATGGTCCAGTATCTCACTACACATAGCTAGCTAGTATTACATTATTCCGTTAGAACAGACTTATGATGCCATAATCCACACAAATGAAAATGATGCTTGGAGGCCTAAAAGTACAGTTTGAAATACAGTTTATTCCTCTTTGTTGACAGAACACTATGAACAAATATACTGTACATAGCTCAGGAGTAGCCCTCAAGATATTGCTCCACTTTTAACACATTGGGGATGTTACTAACACTTTTTGTTTTAACATCTGTAACTTTTTTTGTTTTATTTAGTTTTGGTTTTTGCAACATTTATCCCAAACGTTATTTAATATTCTATATATATAATAATTATTTTCCAAATGTGTGAATAATGGCAAGTACACAGGGTGTTGTTGTTGCATTCTATCCCACTACTGGGATGAGTTGTGACAGTAGCTGGGTTTTTTAGGATTAAAAGGGGATTTAGAGGATTAGTTCACTTCAAAATGAACATTTCCTGATATTTTACTCACCCCCATCTCATCCAAGATGTTCATGTCCTTCTTTCTTCAGTCGAAAATGTTTTTTGAGGAAAAATTCCAGGATTTTTCTCAACATCATGGACTTCCAAGGCAACCAAAATGTTGAAGATCCAAATGCAATGCCGTTTCAAAGGGCTTCGAAGGGCTTCAGAGGCTCTGCACGATCCCAGGCAAGGAATAGGGTCTTATCTAGTGTAACGAGCAGTCATTTTCAAAAATAAAATAAAAATGTATATACTTTTAAACCTAAATTGCTCATCTTGCGCTGCTCTGTGACGTGCCAGCGGTGCCAAAGATTGCGCAATCACATCGGAAAGGTCACGCTAGAAATAGGCGGAAGTACCGCCCCAAGCGAAAGTGCGAGGACTAATACAAACGCTCTTTACCAAAAAACACTCCATCTTCAACTTCAAAATCGTCCGACATTGTTGTTTTACTTTTCTTTTCTTTTCTTTTTTTGCAAAAGGACGTTTGTATTAGTCTTCCCACGAGCGCTTTGTAAACACGTGGGCGGTACTTCAGCCTATGTCTAGCGTGACCTTTCCGACGTGATTACGCAATCCTTGGTACGTCGCAGATCAGCACAAGATACCTCGTCTGGGATCACGCAGAGCCTCTGAAGCCCTTCAAGGCCCTTTGAAACTGCATGGATTTGGACTTTCAACATTTTTGTTCCATGGAAGTCAATGATGTGGAGAATAATCCTGGAATGTTTTCCTCAAAAAAATTTATTTATTTTCGACTGAAGAAAGAAAGACATGAACATCTTTGATGCGATGGTGGTGAGTAAAATATCAGGATATTTTCATTCCAAGTGTGGTATGGTGGTGGACATGTTTTTTTCATTTCATCCCTTAAATAACCAGTTTATCCATTCTAGTATAATTTTTTTTTTTATTCTCCTCAGAGATGTGTGATTCTGTTTTTGAAGATTTATTAACCTTTCATCAAGACTTTTAATCTTTAATCTCCTTTATCTTTTACCAGGTTGAGTAACACCAAAAAGCAGGCTGTCCATACCGTCATGGGCATCTGGATGGTGTCATTCATTCTGTCCACTTTGCCCGCTGTGGGCTGGCATGATACCACAGAACGCTTTTATACCCACGACAACTGTCGCTTCATTGTGACCGAAATTGGCTTGGGCTTTGGCGTCTGCTTCCTGTTGCTGATCAGCGGGAGTGTGGTGATGGGCGTCATCTGTATTGGAATTGCCCTCTTCCAGACCTTTTCCATCCAGATGGGCCAAAACGTGGACAAGAACAAATTTAACGTTCCCACCATCGTAGTGGAGGATGCTCAGGGCAAAAGGCGTTCATCCATTGATGGCTCAGAGCCCATTAAAACGTCGCTGCAGATCACCTATCTGATCAGTGGAATAGTCTTCATATACGATTTTCTAACTGGATTCCCCATATTGGTGAGTGTTTGTTTTCATTTAAAAAGACATGATTTTCAAGCTTGAAAAGGGCTTTAGTAGAGTTTCAATTAATTTAGGTGGAGTACAAGTGTTATTTATCTTTGCATAGATAAATGAGTTGCTCTTGATTAACTTATGAATGATATTGATTTTTTGAGGACTATTGACAAAGATAGTGCTTTTGATTATAATGAACCTACATGAAATCCTCAAATGTGTCAATTGAAAAACTCCCTGGAATCTGTTGTTACCAGTGTACAGTTCTCACAGCTTCACATAGCTAAAAAAAAGTAATGAAAGTCTATTTTTAAAGAAGATCAAAGCTCTCCCCTATACTGCCCTACAAAGGCTAAGTGCAGTAACTACGCAAACACTGAAACTGAGAAAAATGGCTTTAAAGTTTTTACACCAGCCAGTCAAACAAGTTGTGGGTAGATTAGTGGTAATGCATTCATGTATTGCCTTCTTAGGAAGACATTTTTTATAGATAAAAACCATGACCACCGATGTGATCTTTGACCCCCAAAATGCAGATACTGCACTCTGCCTTTGGATGACCTTAAACAACTAAAACACTATTGCAAAGGCAAAGTGCAGTATCTACAAACTAAATGTGTTCATCCAACTTTTTTCATGCATCTTAATACATGTTTATAGCATTAATAAACTTTATATAATACAGAATTTTCATTTTCGGTTGAACTATCCCTTTAATATGGCCATACATCATTTCCTAGAATTAGAGGTTAGAGAGTAAGTTAATTTACGTATTTCTTCTCCCTTTAGCCTAACTTCAAAGCTATTCTCAAACATGTACATTTCCTATTTATGCTATCTACACCCTTAAAGCTATAATTAATAATTAAAATATAATATGTATTCTTAGCTAGCCTATCTGTGAAATCCAAAAAACTGATTGGCACTTTTTTTTGTTTGGTATTGGCTTGGATTTTGTAGTTACTGCAATTTTGACATGCTCGTTTCTCTAAAACTGGACAAAATTGAACCTGCAAACTTTGTCACAAGACAGAACAGATGTCACAAAGCCCATTTCAAGTCTTAACTCAATTTTGACCAAATGTGTAGTTACTGCGCTTAGCCTTTGGACGGCAGTATTTTCCACATGTATACATTTTATGGATCTTTTTCATAAACGTATACAGTATAAGGTTTTCAAATGGTTTTGCAGTCATGACATAGAATAGGTAAATTGACACATTTTGTACATCAATTTATAAATAACAGCAGATGTGAGATTTACTTTTTGATGGCTTGTTGTGGTGTTCAGATCTAAGGATTGTATCTAGTTTGGTATGATCTAATTGTCTCTTGGTTCCCCTTCTAAGTGGATTTTCGACGCTGCATCATGCCGTTGAGCTACGCAAACACTTCCGTGTGAGCTGCTGTTTTTTACTAAATAAAACTGGCAGCTGTGGTTGCCAAAATAATTCTGTAAAAATTACAGTAAAAATAATTTAAAGCTATAATTTACAACAAAAAAAATACATTTTAAACAGGTAAATCCATGGTTCTACTTTGTACTTTTTATATACAGTATACTGACATTCACCATAATAACAGTGGTGGTAAAGAGAGCCACATGATGAATCAATGTTCATCACTAGCAGCTGTTCCACAAGCTGAGGTAAATACTAATATATAGAAGGTGCACAAAACACAAGAGCCCTAAATACCAACGTGGTAGCACACGCCACTACAATAATGCAATAAACATTCATATAACAACATAAGATGTAACATAAAGTCATAATGTACATAACTAATAAGAAAATTAAATTGAAATTATTAGGAAGAAACATAATTTTTTAAATAAACAAAATAACAAATGTCACAGAATTCTGGGAATGTCAGTTTGTTATTTCACTATAAAAATAATAAGATTTTTTTTTTTTACTTCCAAAAAAGTACATTTTTATAGTCTTTTACAATAATTTACAGTTCTGGCAATCTGATTGTCCGAATGTAAGGACGTTGTGATGTAGCTATGAGACACCTCTGATTGGCCATTGCGTACAAGAGATCAACAGACATGTCTGTGATTGGCTGCATTGCTCATTGCTGCAAAAACAATAGAAACATTTCACGCTCTCCAGAGCCCAAACACAAATATGCACTGGAGTGTTTGCCATATCTGTTTTGCCAATATGATATTATTAGAGCATCAACTGAGGGTGCTTTTGCTTTTGTTTGAGGGTGCTTAGCACCCCCATTGAACTGAGCCTGACTTGGATCTTCTCTCTCCAGTACAGGGGACAGTATTTCATCCCTGGCCACAGATCTGGAAGCTTTTGAGCTATCCAATCCGGAGAGATCTTCTCTCTCATGTACAGAAGACATTTTTTCCCCACTCTATCACCTGATGTAATTTCTTGTCAGTGTCACCTTTGACTTGCTTAGTTAGGTACACTTAATATTCAACAATATTATTGATTTGACTGCACTGACACTATTGGCTGAGAACTGAACTGAACTGCACAATGACATAGCTGTTTTTCTGCAGAACTGCTTTTTAGAATAATTTAATAATTAATTATCTTTACAATAGAACTGAATCAACACCGAACTGACTTCAATTGATCAATAACACTATTTTCTTTTAGAGCTGCTGTACAGCCAATTAACTGTTTGCATCATTGAATCGTTTTCCTGTTATCAGTGGAAAGCTGCTTTGAAACAATCTGTATTGTATAAAGTGCTTTATAAAAACAAGGTGAAAAATATGGATGACCACATCATCCAGGTATGCAGCAGCGTGTGCTTGATGTCAGGATGTCCATCATATGCTGGAAGGTGGCTGGAGCCCATTGCACCTGGAAGGGTAAAACCTGGTACTGCCAGTGACCACTAGGGGTGCTGAAGGCCATCTTCTCCCAGGACGCAACCGTGAGAGGCACCTGCCAGTATCCTTTTGTGGTGGAAATGTATTGGGCTCTACCCAGTCACTCTGAATTAATCCACTCTGGGCATGGATTAGCCGTCGAAGATGTTTCCAAAAATCATTGCAGAAATGCAGGGTTACATCGCTCTTTGGGACCATTACAGTGGGACTGGACCATGGGCTCTGTGATGCTTCGATGACCCCCATTTGCAACATCCATTGGACTTCTTCCTCAATTGCCTGACGACGAGCCTAGTGGACTACTGGATGATATTTCCAGGTGAGGTGCAGATCTCATGCTGAATCAAGTTGGTCTGCCTGGGTAATTCCAACACATCCTGGAACTGACCAACCAGGGATTCATGCTCTGTCTTCTGAGTACCAGATAGTTGAGATCCAAAATCTACCACTGGTTTCTCCGCTTGTGAGAACGTGCCTAGCTGTTCTTGAGGTGCTGTCTATGTCTTCATCAGGTTGATATGCTAGATTTGTTCTACTCTCCTCTATCCAGGTTGACAGACTATGTATTTGGGCTAGGGATGGCTCGATACCACAATTTTGGCTTCGGTACGGTACCACAATCTAATACCGAAGTACCGATATTAAATCGATACCATACAGGGTCTGAATTTTGATGCGGGTATTGCGCATAATTTTACTCACTCTCGCAAGTTTTGGGTTTATGAAGCGGGAAATTACCGCAAATGTTTATTATTAAATTAATCAACAAAGATTATCACATTAATCAGTCATTTGGAAACTTTTTTGTAAGTAATTTCAGCATTACTGCGCGTCTCCATTCTCTCAAAATGAGCAAATTGCTTCTGGCTTCAAAAGACATCATGCATGGACTATAAAAGCAGTCTGCACGCTCAGATTCAACACTTTCGCTTCCGTTGCGGGACAGCTGACGGAAATCACTGCCCACGTCTTTTTAAACCTCGCCTATTTTAACATGCAAGCGATTTTTATAGCATTTCGTAATACATATGGGATGAGAGCTCTTTGAGAGAGAGCTTTCTTTGCGCTCATGCCAACAACAAACACACACACACACACATACACACACACACACAGGCCTAAAGAGCTCAGGCCTAAAGAGCTCGCGCATTCCAAATTAAATTGTTTTTCCTCAGTCAAATACACACAAAATTATGTCAAAAATGTCAATCTTTAGTGAGTAGTCACATAAACAGAGTTGGGTATGTCTTTCGCGGATGTAAATAGTGCAATAGTATGCGTGCAAATATTAGGTCTAAAGTAACGTCACTGGTTGAAACGAACGCTGGAGATTTCATTATATTTAAACGATACGATCTTATGTATGTGCGTTAATCAGTGTTAAAAGAAAAATGTCTAAATTAGATCGTTAGAATTATGCACTCACCTGTCGATCTCATAATGTCTTACAAGTCAGGAATTAAGTGACCGATGCTTGGCAAGGTTTGATGGTTCTTCAGCAGTTTTATAAGCAAAGTAATTCCAAGTTTCACGTCTACTCCTCTCTTTTTTTAATGAGTTTTGTGCGTGTTGAGTGAGATTCAACTGCTGTATTCATCTTGTTCTGTTGCCACATTTGCCGGTTTCACGTCAGTTTGGGTAGCGCGCTGCCACCTAGCGGTGTACTTCGGAACAGCAGCATATACCGAAATGAGCAAAATCATGATATCGTACCGTTTGAAATAAAATATATACCGGTATTTTTCCAGTACCGGTATACCGCGCATCCCTAATTTGGGCCCACCTGTTCGACTACAGTGTATATGGGACAAGGACTAGGACCCGATCTCCTGACTGGAATTCACGAGTGTAGTGATTTTACTTTCGTCCATCCAAGGACGCTAAGTAAGGTAGTGATTGGTACTCACGTCACCGCTGACGTTGTGATTTTTGGATCACACGTCACTTAAGGTGTGGTTATGAGTACATCAGATGACCTCCTTCCCCCTCTGAGGCCCTGAGGTAAGTGCAGAAGGTCCTTAATCTGGAACACGCAGACGAAGGAACCTTTAAGTGAAGGTTTGATCTCCTGAGCTTAACCTCGTTGCAAAGGTCTCTGTGTGTCTTCTGCCTCTCCGGGAAGTCGGCAAGTCTTGAGAAAAGTGACAGGCCTCATCCTCCGAGTACTGTGGAAGAACCATACAACCAACTGATGCTTCCCCAGAGGCCCATCACTTACAGGAGCGTGACTCCCGGAAGCAGAGCGATCGGAGGAAATGCATACAGACATAGCCTCGGCCACATCCAACCCCAGCAGACCACAGAGGATAGTGGGATGTCTCTCGAGATGCGAATAGATCTACTTTCACTTGGCCAAACCTCTCGCATATGGACTTCATCACCTCTGGGTGAAGTCTCCATTCCCTGGGCCTCAGCCCCTGCCTTGACAGGATGTCTGCCCCCTGATTCTGGTTCTCGCAGGGCATACATCGCTCTGAGAGACGGCAGTTTCCCCTGGGACCACAGGAGGATGAGATGTGCCAGAGGGCGCAACCTCAGACCCCCCTGAAGATTCAAATACGAGACTACCGACATATTGTCTGTCCATATTAGGACATGGTGACCGCTGAGATCTGAGCAACACGTGGATACGTGCTACTGTATGTGATTTACGCCATTAAACAGGAAGTTGTTGTAACTCAAGCATACAATGCTCGATCTGCCTCAAACTTCACAACTCACGAAACTTTGCACATGCATCAGAACTGGTGAAAATGTACGTCTGTTATGGGATTCAGAATTAGGCGTGGCAAAATGGCTCGACAGCGCCACCTACAAAATTTCAAAGAAGTGCCCCTCCCGTTACATTTCACATACAGCTATGAAATTCGGTAGACACATGTAACAACCCAATACCTACAAAAAAGTCTCTTGGTACAAAATCTGAAAACCAACTGGAAGTCAGATTTTTTTATTTTTCTTTGCTAAATTGTTGCAAATTTTGCCATTTCCAGACGTTGTACTTTAATCAACTCCGCCTAGAGATTTAATCAGTTCAACATTATATTGGGTCAGTCTAATCTAAAGGCCTTTGCAACGTTAAATTGCGAAGATCTTGAGTTTTCACTGAAGGGCATGTCCGTGGCGGCCTCAGAAATTTTGTTGTTTCGCCATGAAACAGGACATTGTTGTAACTCGGACATACAATGTCTGATCTGCCCCAAACTTCACATGTTTTATTAGAGTCCTTGCCTGAAGACATCAACATGCCAATATTCAGTGACAGTCATAGCGCCACCTGTGGGCAACAGGAAATGGCATGTTTAACGCTGTGATTAACTCCTCATTGAGATGTAACCAAATCAACATCATATTTGGTCAGTCTAATCTAAAGGCCTCTGTGATGTTATATTGTGAAGATCTTGAGTTTTCCCTGAAGGGCGTGTCTGTGGTGGCCTGACAAAGTCTGATGTTTTTCCATGAAACAGGAAGCTGTTGTAAGTCAGGCATATAATGTCCGATCTGCCCCAAACTTTGCATGTTTGATAAGAGTCCTGACCTAAACACATCTACTTGCCAATATTCAGTTAGTCATAGCGCCACCTGCTGGCAACAGGAAATGGCATGCTTTATACTATAATTCACTCCCAGAAACACTTTTAAATATGCCATGAAATCCCAAACCTGCTAGAAACACAATAAATCTTGCAACACATGGATACGTGCTACTGTATGTGATTTACACCATTAAACAGGAAGTTGTTGTAACTCAGGTATACAATGTCCGATCTGCCTCAAACTTCACGTTTGATAATAGTCCTGACCTGAAGACTCTACATGGCAATATTCAGTTATAGTCGAAGCACCACCTGCTGGCAGAAGGAAGTGTGGCACATTGAAGTGAGTTATTATGAGTTATTATTATTTGAGCCATATTTCTCCTATATTGACCCGCTTAAATGCATGTCGCCCACTATTCACTGTTTTCCTGAGGCCACCGGGTGGCGGTGCATGTGCGAGGGTCCTTTCACCGCTGCTAGCAGCTTTAATGTTGTATTTATTGTGCATTGGACATTACTTATATTATGCTGGGATGGTCAGGTGAGCAACAAGATCACAGCATATCTCAATTCTCAAAAGTATGCATTCTGTGTCCTCGCATCCTTCCGAGTTTGTTATTTCAAGGTCACCTGGCAAGACCAGTCTCCACGAGAATGCAAGTCTGTTCTTTGCGTTCTTGGAATTGAGAAACAGCCTATGTATCTGATATTTTCTTAGCTTTTTACCATATAAATAATTTCAGTGTTTTGTTGTAGGTGGTGAGTTTTGCCAGCCTGAAATTTGACCGCTCTTACAGCTGGATGGTCCTATGTGTGCTCTGGTGCTCCATAGCACAATCAATTCTCCTTCCCATGTTCCTGTGGGCTTGTGACCGCTACAGGGCAGACGTCAAGATGGTCTGGGAAAAATGTGTGGCCATTATGTCCAACGATGAAGTGGATGAAGGTAAGGACCACTGAGCTTCTTTTAGCATTTTCCAAGGAGAAAGCAAAGCTGTATTCAAAATAACATAATACTGTACTACTTACATTCTACTACACAGTGTTTATTTTTTTTTAATTGTCAGAGACAGTACAATACACTGTTCACAGTGCTATGCAACAATAAATACTTGTCACATTACTTTACTCAGCAAGATTCTTGGATGGTCACTAGTTTGAAATGCTGAAACAAAAAAAATTACTGACAAGGTGCATTGGGTTGTCGGGAAAAGCAAATGAGCTTGTATAATTCTGGTGAAAATAGATCATCCTGCTATCACATGCATAAAGAAAATTATCTTAAAGATGCACAATATCTATACTGCATACAAAATTGCTTTCAAGTAGTGTGTGTAGTAAAATTTTATTTATTCAACGGTATTCAAACAGCCTCCGATGTTAGTGTGGGGGTTTATAAAGGAAATACATTTTTATTATTTTTTGTCTTTAGAATTAATTATTAATTAACTAATTAATTGATTAATTTTACATTCATTACTGTCTTGTTTGAAAAAAAAATCTAATCTACTACAATGATAATTACAGTCATTGGATTTATCATGTGACCTACATTTTGAGATAGATAGCTATATTGCAAATTAATTATTTTAGCCTCTCATTAGTATGTTTTGTCTGACTTGCACTCAAAAAAGTAATCTATAACTGGAATACCTGTTAAGATGCCTTTGGGGTGAGCTCCACTGTATAAGTTTTTCTGCAAAGTTCCTTCACATTCTCATATATGTCATAGGCAAATGCTTCAGTAAGCCTGCTGTAGGCTGTTATATCTAAACATTTTAAATGACATAAATTGAGAAAGATGAAAAGAAAAAACATCTCAGGTTACGACTGCATCCATGGTTCCCTGAGAAGGGGAATAAGAGACTGCATCTTGGATTGACAATCCGTGACGTCATTAGCGGAGTGCCCAGAAGTATAAAAGGGCGCCCTTAATCAGGGGTGCCTTAAGATAACCAAAGGCCCCTGGGCTACAGTATTAAGGTAGGCCCCACGGGCTACAGCATTAAGGTAGGCCCCCCTACCTTAGATACATTTTTTTAGCTTCTTGCCAATTATTTACGTATACATTTTTCTTGTCGATAACTTTTAACTTTTACAACACAACATGTATGCTGCCTAAAAATATGGGTCAAATATACACTATATTGCCAAAAGTATTGGGATACCCCTCCAAATCATTGAATTCAGGTGTTCCAATCACTTCCATGGCCAAAGATGTATACAATTAAGCACCTAGAAATGCATACTGCTTCTACAAATGATGAAAGAATTCATGAAATTAATGAAAGAATGGGTCGCTCTCAGGAGCTCAGTGAATTCAAGCGTGCTACTGTGATAGGTTGCCACCTGTGCAATAAGTCCATTCATGAAATTTCCTCACTACTAAATAATTTATGGTCAACTGTTAGTGTCATTATAACAAAGTGGAAGCAATTGGGAACAGCAACTCAGTTACGAATTGGTAGGTCACGTAAAATCAAAGAGCGGGGTCAGAGTCGGTAGCTACAGACCTCCAAACTTCATGTGGCCTTCAGATTAGCTCAAGAACAGTCTGTAGAGAGCTTTGTGGAATGGGTTTCCATGACCGAGCAGCTGCATTCAAGCCAAGTGCATCACCAAGTGCAATCCAAGCTTACATCACCAAGTGCAATGCAAAGCATCGGATGCAGTGGTGTAAAGCACACTGCCGCTTGACTCTAAAGCAGTAGAGACATGTTCTCTGGAGTGACGGATCATGCTTCTCTGTCTGGCAGTCTGGGTTTGGCAGTTGCCAGGAGAACGGTACTTGCCTGATTGCATTGTGGCAAGTGTAAAGTTTGGTGGAGGGGGGATTAGGGTGTGGGTTGTTTTTCAGGGGTTGGGCATGGCCCCTTAGTTCCAGGGAAAAGAACACTTAGGGTGGGTTGCACCAACAAGAAATCTTAAAATCTTAAATCTAGGTTTATCTAATAATTCTGTTGCATCAAACTTTAAACCTTGTTTAAAAATAAGCAGGTTTACATTTAAACCATCATTTTGATCCTGGATTTAATTTATATTTAAAATAGATTAAATTTAATCCTGTTGCTCCATAACTTTAAACTCAGATTTAAATCTCAATTATGGATTAATTTTAAATTTACATGTGAGGAGGTTTAAATAAAATAAAGTGCACCTAAAATTAAACTGTGCAGATGATTGAACAGAGATAGAAACAGTGGGTGTGTCGTCAGGTCTCAGAGAGGTGTTTATTACAAATAAAAATGAAAAATAAAGTGAATTGAGCTGTCAGAGTGTGAGGGTCATGGCTCCCCGTGAGTTTACGCCTGCTATCGAGTCCAGGATGCGGATCCGTCACTCATCTCGGTGCACCTCGGTTTTGGACAAAGAAAAGAAGAGAGGAGTATATTTAGCTTTTAAGGGCAGCTGTGATGATGGGGTGAGGCGCCAGTGATCGCGGCCACGCCTTGCGTTTCTCACACCCGCTCCACTCGTGGCTGCTGCGTGGCGATCAAACGGGATGGGCGGCGCTGTCAAGAGCGGAGATAGTCACTCCGCCAATCATGACAGTTGTTTTGTCAGTTACGCTGCCACAATATACTCCATTAATTGATACTATAAATATATTTACGCACACGCGGTTTTCATTGCCTGCTTGATCAGTAACGGTGTCTCTAGCGCTTTATAAAGACAGTTGACATTTAAAATTGTATTTTTAATTTTTATATTTATTTTTTAAATTAAATTTTATAAAAGTTTATTTCCTTTATTGGCTAGAGCTACTTATGTCAGACAGAGAGTTTTCTGGTGGTCAATAAAGAAGGAAATTGAATATTAGTATTGTTGCTGTTAATGGCGAATTCATTATGGCGGCGGAAATTTATCGTAAATGGATGTTTTAATCGCAGGTTAAATTCTAATCCCTGATTTGTTAATCTGGGTTTAAAATTAAATGGTGCAACACAACTCGATTTAAATTAAAGCCTATATCAATAAATCCTAGATTAGCTCTAATCTGATTTTAATTTAATCCTTGTTGGTGCAACCCACCCTTAATGCTTCAACATACCAAGACATTTTGGACAATTTCATGCTCCCAACATTGTGGGAACAGTTTGGAGATGACCCCTTCCTGTTCCAACATGACTGCACACCAGTGCACAAAGCAATGTCCATAAAGACATGGATGAGTTTGGTGTGGAGGAACTTGACTGGCCTGCACAGAGTCCTGACTTCAACCCGATAGAACACATTTGGGAGGAATTAGAGCAGAGACTGCGAACCAAGCCTTCTCGTCCAACATCAGTGCCTGACCTCACAAATGCGCTTCTAGAAGAATGGACAAAAATTCCCATAAACACAGTCCTACACCTTGTGAAAAGCCTTCGAGTTGAAGCAACTCCATATTGGCATGCGTCCCAAACCTTTTGGCAATATAGTGTAGGTGAATATTCAAATTCACTCTTTGCCAGTAGGTGGCACTTGTGGAACAGTAAAATTAGAGCAATTACATAAACAAAGCAGTGATGCGCTTATAAACACTAAATCAGTGTTTCCCAACTCTTTTTTTTGTTGTTGCCACCGCACAGTTTTGATAATGATACGAAAGATGAAGCGTTATGCACAAAACTTGCTTCAACTAGACGGCAAATAGCAGACAAAGAATATTCTACACTTTTCAAATACAAAGCAACTTTAGCATTTATGGACATAGTGTTTCTTGAAAACTCTGTACTTACTCAAACATCAGTTCTTTATTTCTTGCATTGCAAACAAGCAAATCTCCAAACGGTGTACGGCACATTCTAAATGGAGTTGAGGAGTAGTTTGAGAGCCAATGGATTTATGAGGTTGAGTCACAACCACTTGTAAACTAACTTTTAACTTTGTATTGGTTAAATATTTGTTAAAACCATATACAGACATAAAGGATGACCAAAAGCATAAATTTTATAAAACAAAAATGCAGAAATATAGAGATGCAAGGTTTTGTGGCACAGTGGCTGGGAAACACTGCACTACATTATAGGCATCATACGGAGGTAATTTTAAATGAAAATTTAAAAGGCTATTTGGTGATTGCAAACTGCTCTAAAAGCACAAGTAGTAGTATGCGCAACAGCACTGCGCCTTTACTTTGAAACATGCAGTGCTGGCATTTAATTAAATCATAGTCTGTTAAAGTTTAATTATCTCATTTAAGCAATATTGCAATTCCTTTTTTTCCATCCCCAGATTTAAAACCTCCTGAAATTAAAATTGAGACTTTAAAGTAGCACTGATAGAACAGTGACTGCATACTTCAGATGACACACAGATTATATCCATGCGCAAGGTACTGAACCTGCGTTCAGGGCAGGGTGGCTCTCTCTCACTGAATGACGTTACAGAAAACGTCTCGGTTACGTATGTAACCCTCGTTCCCTGATGGAGGGAACGAAGGGAATTGGGATCTGATCTCAGAGACCAATCTACTTCGAGTGTGTTAAAATAGAGCTTATGGAGATTGGCATGCGATCCATGCATTCCACGCTCCGCCCCGCGGTGCGGGTATAAATAAGGTAGTGGAATGCTTGATCATTGCTTTTTTCTGCTGAGGAGCCGAACTAGTGACTCGGCCCCCTAGCGGAAGCGCAGCACCTGATGACGCGACGTACGTCTCCGTTCCCTCCTTCAGGGAACGAGGGTTACATGCGTAACCGAAACGTTCCCTTTCAGTCGGTCACGTTCGACGTACGCCGGAACTGACCGACGAATTGGGATCCCTACCAAAACGCCAGGGCGCTGGCAGGGAGGTCAGTCACTGCTGTTTCTGCAAGACCCACCCAGTGTGACTAATGGATAACGCTGGGAAAGCGTGCCCGTCTCGGGAGATGGTACGCTGCGGAGCCACGTCCTTCAGTGGAAGGATTGGTGGCAGAATACACATAAGGACTAACTTAGCAGGGTAGTGCAACATATGGCAGTCTCTGGGGTGGTTCCAGCCTGGTTCCAGTGGGGAAAGAACACACCCAGAGACGACAGAGCGGGCTCTGTCAAGGGAAAGACACGGGGCTTGCCAAGTAGGGTAGCAGGTACCATGGAAGAATACACATATGGGGTTGCCGTGAGGGAACCGCTACATATGGAACCCAGCCTACACACATGTTCCAAAAGCATACGGGTGCAGGCCTGGCGTCAGACGGCCGCAACGTCTGGCACCGCAGGGGTGACGGAGGAGCTTGACAGGGTTAGCCGTTTCCGGGGAACACAACTGGAGACAATAGACGCACATATCCAGCCCAGAGGGCGGGAGTGACATTGCAAGCCGACACTTAGAACGGGCACTTAGCGCTACTGGCCCCTGGGGGCGAGGATGCAGGAAGATACCGGCTCTACACGGAGGCTATAGAATCTAGCGAATGTGTTAGGTGTCGCCCAGCCTGCAGCTCTACATATATCTGTCAGCGAGGCGCCTTGAGCCATCGCCCAGTAGGAAGCAACACTCCTTGTTGAGTGTGCTCGCAACCCGAACGGGCAAGGCACGTCTTGGGACTGGTAAGCCAAGACGATTGCATCCACTATCCAGTGGGCTAACCTCTGCTTGGAGACAGCCTTTCCCTTCTGCTGGCCTCCATAACAGACGAAGAGTTGCTCTGAGGTCTGAAAGCTTTGAGTCCGGTCAACGTAAGCGCGAAGAGCGCGGACGGGACATAACAAAGCCAGGGCTGGGTCTGCCTTCTCTGAAGGCAGCGCTTGCAGGTTCACCACCTGGTCCCGGAAGGGAGTGGTAGGAACCTTGGGTACGTATCCAATTCTATGAATTCTAGGCATGATTCATTGACCGAAAGTGCATGCAGGTCCCCTACCCTCTTGATGGAGGCCAATGCCTCCTTCATTGACAGGATTCATTGACAAGCTCCACAGACTGCAAAGGCTCAAAGGGAGGGCTCTGAAGTGCTCTGAGCACTAGAGCCAAGTCCCAAGAGGGTAACGAGTTTGGACGAGGACTATTTAGCCTCCTCGCACCTCTGAGGAACCTGACGATTAGGTCGTGCTTCCCCAAGGACTTACCTTCGACTGCGTCGTGATACGCCGCTATTGCTGCGACGTACACTTTGAGGGTGGAGGGAGACATCCTTCGCTCCAGCCCATCTTGCAGGAAAGAAAGCACGACACTAACCGAACACCTTCAGGGGTCTTCCCGGTGGGAAGAGCACCATTCAACAAACAGGTTCCACTTCAAAGCGTAGAGGCGCCTCATAGAGGGGGCTCTAGCAGAAGAGATGGTGTCCACCACTGCCTGTGGTAGACCACCTAGAACCTCCGCGTCCCGTCCAGGGACCAGACATGGAGTTTCCAGAGGCTGGACGCGGGTGCCATAGAGTGCCCCATCCCTGAGAAAGAAGGTCCCTCCTCAGGGGAATCGGCCATCGGCTGGTCTGGTTGGGCCAGTAGGGCGCAACTAATAAGACCTGCTCCTCGTCCTCCCTGACCTTGCACAGGGTCTGTGCAAGAAGGCTCACTGGGGGAAGCGCATATTTGCGCAGGTCCCGGGGCCAGCTTTGCGCCAGTGCATCGCAAGGGTGCCCCCGGTCAGGGAATAGTACCACTGGCAATGGGTCGAGTCCAGAGAGGCAAACAGGTCTACCTGTGTGGCTCCGAAGAGATCCCATATAAGCTGGACCACCTGGGTATGGAGTCGCCACTCTCCCGGAGGTGTCGGCAGCCGTGAGAGCTTGTCGGCTGTCCGGTTGAGCGCACCTGGGATATAAATGGCACGAAGCGATCTCAGATACTTCTGACTCCAAAGGAGGAGGTGGCTGGCGAGTTGGAACATGCAACGGGAGCGTAGACCACCCTGACGGTTGATGTACGCAACGGCCGCAGTGTTGTCCGTACGGACCATTACATGCTTGCCACGTAGCGGCCCCTTGAGGCGGCTCAGTGCCAAGTGTACTGCTAACAACTTGAGGCAATTGATATGCCAATGCAATTGAGGTCCCGTCCACAGACCTGAAACTGCATGCCCGTTGTACGTGGCCCCCCAGCCCGTGGAGGAGGCATCCGTGAAGAGCACAGCATGCCTGGACACTTGTTCTAAGGGCACCCTGGCCCAGAGAAACGAAGCGTCGGACCACGGGCTGAAAGTTTGGCGGCAGTAAGGAGTCACTGGGACCCGGTACTGGCCGCTCTGCCATGCCCACCTCGGGACTCGACCATGAAGCCAGTGTTGAAGCGGTCTCATATGAAGCAATCCGAGCGCGGTTACCGCGGCTGCAGATGCCATATGCCCAAGGAGCCTCTGAAAAAATTTCAGTGGGACCGCTGTCCTGCCTTTGAACGAATTCAAGCAGTTCAACACCGTCCGGACCCGCTCTTCCGTGAGGCGCACAGTCTGGCTGACCGAATCCAGCTCCATACCGAGATAAGAGATCCTCTGTGTGGGACAGAGTTTGCTCTTCTCTCGGTTGACCCGAAGGCCCAACAGGCTGAGGTGACTGAGCACCATGTCCCTGTGTTCGCACAACTGCTCCCGAGACTGGGCGAGTATGAGCCAGTCGTCGAGATAGTTGAGGATGCGAATGCCGCGTTCTCTGAGCGGAACAATGGCTGCCTCTGCGACTTTCGTGAAGACGCGAGGCAACAGGGACAGCCCGAAGGGCAGGACTTTGTACTGATATGCCTTCCCCTCGAACGCAAAGCGTAGGAACGGTCTGTGTCGATGAAGGATAGAGACATGAAAGTACGCATCCTTCAGGTCGATTGCTGCAAACCAATCTCGGGGACAAATGCATTCAAAAATGCGTTTTTGCATTAGCATCCGGAACGGGAGCTTGTTCAGGGCCCGATTCAGGATACGCAGGTCCAAGATTGGCCGTAACCCACCACCTTTCTTGGGTACAATGAAGTAGGGGCTGTAGAACCCCGCCTTCATATCGGCTGGAGGAACCGGCTCGACCGCGTCCTTCGCCAGTAGGACATCGATCTCTGACCGCAAGACCTGAGTATTGCTGCTTCGCACAGAGGTGAAGAGGATGCCCTTGTACTTGGGAGGCCGGTGAGCGAACTGAATCGCGTAGCCAAGTCTGATGGTACGGATGAGCCAGCGAGACGGTCTGGGGAGCTGTAGCCAAGCCCCCAGAGACCAAACAAGTGGGACCAACAGCACCACAGACGTACCCGGGGTGGGGCAGCGAGGCGGTATAGACAGACACGACTCGGGAGGCCCGGAGGCGGCCCGGAGTGTTGTCTGAGTATTCCAGGGTGGGGCAGAGTGTGGGTGAGAAGGCCCGGGGGCGTTCTCGGGGCCCACACTGCTGCCCCCTGGCGGGGGGAGGGGAGGAAAGAAGTGACAAGGTCCGGAGGCGTCGCACACTGCCAACTTGGCCCTCTTGGGGCCCAGGGAGAGAGGAAACTGCTCTTTTATTTAAAATGTGGGTACCGCTGGACTCCGGAGAGCCAGCGGCAGAGATGTTATTGTACCAGTCGGGCCCCCCGGTCCTCCTCCGGGGGGTGGGGGAGGGGTGTGGACACCTTCTCCCTGAGAGCAGCTTCTGTTCTCCCTGGGTTGTCCGTCTCAGGGCCACTTGCCCCTGCGCTTGCCTGCCGACTTAGCTGGGCCCTGAGCGGGTTGGGCGCCACCCTTACGTCCGGCACCCTGCTTCCCCGATGGAGGCTGTTGCGTTGGTTTCGCAGGGCGGAGGCGGACGCAGGGGGAGGTGCTGCCGGCGACGACTGGGTGGAGGCACCAGCGGGTCGTCGGGGCAGGATATTTTTGATGGCCTCCATCTGCTTCTGGGCCACCGAGAACTACTGGGCGAAGCTCTCGATGGCATCGCCGAAGACAGGGGCGTTAAGAAACCGGACCTTATCGAAATCACGCATGTCTGCCAGGTTCAGCTACTGGTGGCGTTCCTGGAACACTAAGGTGGACATCGCCCGACCCAGGGAGCGTGCAGTGACTTTCGTCACCCGGAGAGCGAGGTCCGTTGCCTGGGGGGGGGGCCTTTTGACCCGTCAGGGATGCCCTCACCGTCACCCTCAGGTCGCCACCAAAGTCATCAGCCAAAGTAGCAGCCCTCTGCTTTGCAGCAGGAGGGCCACTAGATCGGGGGATGCGCAATGGCACTCCACCTCTTTCGTGGTATTGGAGTCTGGACATTAAAACTGCGATGTCCCACTGCAGTGGGAACATGAGTCATTCACGAACGCTGCCTCAGCGTGCTGAACGCCCAAACACGTGAGACAACGAACGTGACTGTCAACTGGGGACAGAAATCGACCGCATCCAGAAACAGTTTGAATGACATCTTGAAAAAGACGCAGGGTCAAACCGTGTTGCTCTTTTAGAAAGGAGAACTGCTCTTTTTATGCGCTGAAGCACTCAGGGACATGACCGCAGCACCACACAATACAAAGGTGCAAGCCTGTGTGTGCACTCAAAAATGGAAACGCCCAGCGAACCAACTCTTTGATCTCCGTTGAAGCGGCCACCCACTGATACGCGCCGTCACACCCGCACTGGAAGCAGCAGTCGTTCCTCTCACGAGACTCGTCGTTTACACTCTTCGTAGAAACAGGAAACATTCACTGTTCGCTCCGAAGTAGAAAGCAATGATCAAGCATTCCACTTCCTTATTTATACCCGCACCGCGGGGCGGAGCGTGGAATGCGTGGATCGCATGCCAATCTCCATTGGCTCGTTTTTAACACACTCTAAGTAGATTGGTCTCTGAGATCAGACCCCAATTCGTCGGTCAGTTCCGACGTACGTCGAACGTGACCGACTGAAAGGGAACTAGTTGTGCAGTCTGGTTCCGTTCACACAGCAGGGCTTTGCCGAAAATGCAGTTGAGACCGCTGAAAATGTATGGGTGTGTGAGTTTGTTTAACCCTCTATGGCATGACTTTTTATTTTTTGGGGAAAAAAATATTTCACCCCATTTTTTGGGAGCTTGGGGGTCCCTGATAATATATCCATCATAAAAAGTGTCGCCCCCCCACCCCTGAACCAGATTTTGGTTTGTTGCCTCAGGGCAACACTGTGCCATAAGGGTACTAAAACTCCAAGGTTTTCTACATAGATTTTCAATAGGGAAAACAAGCAATATGTGCATTAGATAAAATTATATTTTGAAAAACATCAAACAATACAAAAACACTACTACTAATTACAACTAACACCTCATGTATTATATTCATACACCAATCAGGCATAACATTATGACCATTGACAGGTGAAGTGAATAACACTGATGATCTCTTCATCACGGCTCCTGTTAGTGGGTGGGATATATTGGGCAGCAAGTGAACATTTTGTCCTCAAAGTTGATGCGTTAGAAGCAGGAAAAATGGGCAAGCGTAACGATCTGAGCGAGTTTGACAAGGGCCAAAATGTGATGGCTAGACGACTGGGTCAGAGCATCTCCAGAACTGCAGCTCTTGTGGGGTGTTCCCGGTCTGCAGTGGTCAGTCTCTATCAAAAGTGCTCAGAGGAAGGAACAGTGGTGAACCAGCGACAGGGTCATGGCTGTCTAGGCTAATTGAGACCCATCAGGGTGCCCATGCTGACCCCTGTCCACCGGCCAAAGCACCAACAGTGGCACGTGAGCATCAGAACTGGACCACTGAGCAATGGAAGAAGGTGGCCTGGTCTGATGAATCACATGTTCTTTTACATCACGTGGATGGCCGGGTGCGTGTGTGTGGCTAACCTGGGGAACACATGGCACCAGGATGTACTGTGGGAAGAAGGTGTGGCGGCAGAGGCAGTGATGCTTTGGGCAATGTTCTGCTGGGGAACCTTGGGTCCTCCATCCATGTGGATGTAACTTTGATATGCACCACCTACCTAAGCATTATTGCAGTGCATGTCCAGCCTTTCATGGAAACAGTGTTCCCTGGTGGCTGTAGCCTCTTTAACTCTTTCACACTTCCACAAAGCACAAATGCTTCAGGAATGGTTTGAGGAGCACAACGAGTTTGAGGTGTTGACTTGGCCTCCAAATTCCCCAGATCTCAATCCAATCGAGCGTCTGTGGGATGTGCTGAACAAACAAGTCTAATCCATGGAGGCCCGGCCTCACAACTTACAGGACTTAAAGAATCTGCTGCTAACATCTTGGTGCCAGATACCACAGCACACCTTCAGGGGTCTAGAGGAGTTCATGCCTAGATGGCTCTGGGCTGTTTGGGCAGCAAAAGGGGGACCAACACAATATTAGAGAGGTGGTCATAATGTTATGCCTGATCTGTGTTTATAATAATAATAAAAAACATAAATGATACTCATAATGCACATTCTTTGAATTTTCTGAACGTGTAAAAACAAACTTCCCAGGAAGACTTGAATGCACCATATGGTACTAACACTGTGATATGGCCTGAACAAAAGTGGTCTAACTGCATAGTGTTGCCCTGAGGCAACAAACAAAAAAACACAGTTTTAGTATATAAATAAAAACAAAATAAATATTTAAACAATCAAACATACTTTTTTACATGCTGATGCACATGCATAGATTTTTTTTAATAAATGTATTTCATTTTAAACATGTTAAAAAGTGATATTTATCCAACCAATTGATGGCACTGTGTCCCATGTGGCTTTGCTTCGTGAAAGGACTGCTCCACCCCCAAACAAAAAGTCACACCCACTTCAGCCCCTCATTTCATTGAACAGACATGTCAGGTGATATTATATATTTAAAAAAAATATTAAAAAAAGTTAAAGGGGCGGTGTGAGGTCCAAAAAGGTGGTTTGTTGCCTGAGGGCAACTCTATGCCATAGAGGGTTAATGCCGTTGTCACTGCTGCAAACTGCCATATACAAATAATTATTTGAAAAATATAATCTTCGTGCAGGCAGTTGGCCCCTCCTCAGTGTAGGCCCCTGGGCTTCAGTCCATGAAAGCTTTTGTGTTAATGTGCCCCGGCCCATATCGCATATCGTCAACTTCTTTGTCTGAAGGAGACATGCAGGCAGGTCCGAGGCATGGCAACGAGACACAGTGTCTTGTTCCCCTTCTCAGGGAACCATGGTTACAGTCTTAACCTGAGACATTCCCTTTCGAAGTGGAACCTGAGACCTAGATCGCTGTGGGATGTACTTACTGAATACCGTCGACTGCGCACTCGTCTCTCTAAATTTTCTAACCACCATTTCTTCAAGTGCCTCTCTATCACCACTATTGCAGCCATTGCATGACCAATGGCAGCGGCTGTTTGTTTAGTGATTCGGAGGGCTAAGTCCATGGTGTGGCTTAGCTCAGGGACTGCTTCAGGGGACAACCCCTGCCCCGATCCAGATCTCTCAGCAGATCCGCTGTAACAGAGATGTGTAAGACCCCACCGGCCTGACCTGCTGCCACATATGCCCTGCAATTCAAGCGTGAGGTGGTCTGTAGTTACTTACACTGTGTCTACAATGGACACGACAAAGTGACCATTGCAAATTCATCTGTCCTTCCTATGAGATGTATCTTGAGTACACATCCAGTGTAGACAACATCACTAATTATAATGGGTTCTATCGTCTTTTGTCACGTCGCATTGCGCCACTTGCATCCGGTGAAGACATGGTGTTTTATGGCAGGGCAGGAACCTTCAATGCTTGCACACTGGTGTCATCCTCAAATATCCATGCTCGCTCAATCCCTCCACATTGACATAATTCAAATGACGAAAAGGATGGAGGTTTCTTCTACGACTTCTACACTTCCAGGTGGAGATCGAAGAGAAATGTAAGGCTCGTGTAAGGCTCGATTATGGCAAATCTAGCTGTGGAAACCATCTTTTGAAAAAAATTATTTGAAGTGCAATTGGATTTTTTTAGTTTGGCTCACGTCCCAATTGATTACATGGAAAGGGCGGGGTTTATGACCAATATTGCAGCCAGCCACCAGGGGGTGATCGAAATGTTTTGGATTCACTTTTCAGGACGTGTGCAGTACACTTGGCACAAGCGCTATCTTCGCCCTCTTCAACCACATCTGCCTCCTCCTGGCTGGATGGTGCCAGCAACATGCTATCTGCTGGATCAGATGATGCTAAATGGACTGTTACGGCATATGTTTACACATGCTTCAGACACCGGTCACAGACATTGCATTCCCAATAGCGTCAATCCAAGACTTAGTGATGAGTTCCACTTCGAAAGGGAATTGCAATGGAGCACAAAAAGGAAAAATTTAAAGAGCAAGCAAGACTGCCCAAAATTACAGCTTAATTATTTCAACCACACAGCAACCTTTTTTACATTATGTCACGACTTACTGCCCCTGCAGTACCATTGGCCAAAATACTACAGATGTAGTGACAAGCGTAGAACTACAGGCATTGTTATTAGTGTGAAATTAGAGTATATCCCAGGTTAATAATTGCATTACTTTCACAGCAATTTCACAGTTGGACTTGTATCTAATTGCACTTTCAGAAATTTCTTGTAAAATCTACAGTACTTTACTAGAAATTTTTGTCATGTTTTTACAATTGAACTGTAAAAAAAGGCTTGGTTGTACTGTGCGTTTACAGTAAAATGTACACATAAATTGCTAAAAAACGAACAATATCATACTGTATTTCTACAGTGCACATGTACTATGAAGGCACCCATTCAAATCAGTTTTCTTTTGGTGCGTCCCCACCTATCTATCCACTATTCTATGACATTTTGTAGAATACATTTGTTGATAAAAAGCAACTTTTGATACTTGTTGGTTTTATCTGTTTTGCTGATTTTTGGTTCACTTTTAGCTATTTGTTTTGGTTTATTTTGTAATGTTCGAGCTTATCTTTTATATTTTTTATCTCCTATTTTTATATCGTTATTTTATAAAAAATGTATTTAAGTGTCACCATTGTTTTGTTTTGTATGTTGAGTGCTGATGTCACACCTTTCAAAGATGTATATCAGCAGTTGCTTCACTGTTGTGAAAGATCTGTCTACAAACAGTTATGAATTTAAAATAAGTTATTGGTAAATATTTATGCTTAAATAATGTTAAAATAAAATCTTCGTATTTGGGCTCAGAATAGTTTGCCTAACTTAAAATATAAAATAAAAAGCCCCTATCAGCTTATTTTTATTCAAGCTTATCAATAAAAAGCGAACAAGCTTGCTTCTGACTTGGCTAGAAATTTTAATATGAATATATTCTGTTCCAAGATCCCAAACAAATGGAACACTGATCACCCTTATGGTGAATTCAAAACAATTACAGTGGTAAACAATTGAAGTTATTACAGCGACATGGTTAAAGACAAATGTATAATGTGAATTCACAGTAAAAAAAAAAAAAAAAAAAAAAAAAAGAGCAACAAATTACTGTGATCCTAGCATCATTTTGTTGAATCGCAGTAATTTGCAAGAAAATGTCCCAGCATGCATTGATTTCACAATGAATTTCTGACTACAGTAATTTATTGTAAAATAATACCCTTTAATCCTGTAAAATCCTGGCATTTTTACAGTGTACAATCAAATTTGTAGCTTTGCATTAGCCACCACTATCACCAAAAAAGAAAATAATTAAATAATATGACAGAAAGAAGCTTCTTACACCCTTTCAGATAGACCCCATATTAATTTACCGGTAACACTTTACAATAAGGTTTCATTTGTTAATATTAGCTAACTACTTTAGTTAACATGAAATAAGAAATAACAATACTTTTACAGCGTTTATTTATTTTAATGTTCATCTCAACATTTACTAATACATTATTAAAATCAAATGTTGTATTTGTTAACATTAGTTAATGCACTGTGATCTAACAAACAATGAACAGCTAAATTTTTATTAACTAACATTGATAAAGATTAACAAAACAATCTGTAACAAATGTATTGCTCAATGTTAGTTAATGTTAGTTAATACATTAACTAATGTTAATAAATAAGACCCTATTGTAAAGTGTTACCAATTTAGTATAATTTTCTGTACCCAAGAAAATACCAAATGGTATTTTGTTTTGCAATTATGGTTACCTTGTAAAAAATTTTTTACAGGGAATATTAAAACATCTTATTTATCTGGATTCCCATCAAAAATATCTAGAGGTCACATGATAATTATATGATTAATTTGCTTAATCACAAACAATTAGTAAACTTAAGCTGTCATTATGTATTGCTGAATGTAGGTGTTAAGTGTCTGACTTTGCTGTTAGCTTCATTACTCTTCCTGCTATTTGGCACCATTTCTAAGTTTGCAGTCATAAGAAATATGTGCAAGAAATGGATTTTGTGATCTTAATTTTTTACCAGTGCTCTGTTTCTTTTCAGACAGTTTGCCTTGTGTAACCCAACTCAGTTGTATGTATAAGGGTTGCTTGTAATTGTGTCTCACTCAAATGCATGCTAAGCTCAGCTGCCTGTGCTAATAGCTGATCTCATCTGTCATCCTGCTGTGTGTGCCCCCATTTTGCGTTAAGATCAGCATTTCACATTGCCCTACAACTTTTAAAGTTCTGAAAAGAAAAAAAATCGTTTGTACCCCTTAGAGAATCTTTTGCACTAAAACAAATTTGAGGGAATTTTAATTGGTAAATGGCAACAGTAAGTCATGATTTTCAGTACAAGACACTTCAATGGATTCTAATGATTTCAAATAAAGCATTTTTGATGACCTCCAATTCTAATGCGGACCCCGTAAACCTATAAAAGGGATTTTTTTCCTACCTATTCGTCTGTCTGTCTGTCTGTCTGTCTGTGTATTTTGAGCACACTGATTTTTAATCCTGATATATATGCTTTCTGCGTTTGCAGAAAACAGCCAGGATGGAGGCATTCATCCGGACTTAATATTTGACAGACCATTTGACTATAGCTCCGCTGGTGATATCATGACGGTAGACCGTATTGCCAAATACGAATTCTCAACCTTAGAAAGGGGGGGCCCCCAGGGTTATCCATTGAGGGAGCTTCAGGAAGATAAAATGCACTATTTGCAGGTATATTTCCATTGATTTTGTTTTCAAATTGATATTTTCTTTATTTTTAATAAAAAATGTGCATGTTGCAATGGCCCTCCACCTCAGTATTTGCAAAACTTATATAGTCACTATTATAATCACCTCTTTTACTGGAATCATTTAACATTCCTGTTGTCTTACCTATTAGACTTTTAAAACGTCAAGATTGGAAATTGGTGACTTATTTTGTTTGAGAAATTTTTGGAAAATATGATCTAACAAACACTTTTGTTTTCTTCACCCCAGTGGCTTACTGTTGCAGGGCTCATGTGACGACTGCCACTGATGCCTTTTCAGTTTATATTTTAACGTTTTTATTTAAAAGCTTGAAGTCATTGCAAATATAAATGAGTAAAAAAAAAAAAATAATCAAATACTAGTCTGAATTCAAAACATGTGACTAATCATGTGACATGTTGTGAAAATCCCATGACATAGATACTATGACCCATGACTAGACCCATCATGATTTGAACCACTTCTACAAGGAAATAGGACTATAAAGGCTTTAAATAAGAGTTCATAATTTAGACTGCCAGTAAGTTTGAAAGGTGTGCAATGCTTTACTTCAAACTTTTAACCTTTTTACATTCAAATGATTACTTCACATACTGCCCATAAACGCTCACATGTAACCTCCACATGTAACTTTTATTGGCCTGGATTATCAGTTTCACATATTATAAATCTTTCTCTCTGTATAAATAATTACCAATTATTAAAAAGATGCCTGACTGGAATTAAAATTTGGACTTGGAGGTTAAATGTGGAGAATATGCCATAAATGTGTACGCCAAACACTTCCCAAAGCTCTGTTAGACAATGTGCAGTGCTTGACTACTTTTCATTGCTGATTTTATTGCTATATACATTGCACGAATCAACTTTTGAAGTTCTCTTCAAAGTTTATAAAACATTGTGTGTTTTAGAATTGCTCCAAAGACGTTCGGCAAAAAACACTGATGCTTATTGATAAAGAATTCAAAACCAGTGATCCTACATTAGAACATTATTGGTACTATTATACAGAATCAATGTTCTTTTTCAATTTCACCAGTGTTTTCCATCATCATCATCGAGTATCAGAATGTCATAATAATTGGGAAGTACAAGCTGTTATTGTTTTTGCTGTCAAGCTATTAACAATAAATGCTTCCAGACAATAATATTTACCACTGTCAAACAATTGGAAAGTAATTCCATCTTTATCTTTATTTGAGACAAAATATTGTTTTGTCAGTGGGTAGTATATTTAAAGCTATAGTAAATTTAAAATGACAAGCAAAATGGACATATCATTTTAATCAGCTGAGTATCAAGGTTCAAAAATGTAAAATGCCAAATTGTAAAAATGTTCAAATGTTCGTTATAGCTGGTCCTGTATCATAATATAATATATAATTACGCTTGTCCATTAGTTTATATATTTAAACAGTTAAAATCATCAGTATTGTAGTAATCACTGAGCTATTACGAAATCATACAAAAAACAAACCAACTGAATGGCATTGCTTTGATGCTTTGCTTCCCTCTACTGGCCAGAGTATAGTAAAGATCTCATAATCCATAGGACTTCTTTGTAAACTGCCGTCTCATTCCTTCATTAACCAATACAGTTGCTTCCATGCTAGGCTTGTGCTGTATGCTTTGATAGTGTACTAAAAGTTATTTTGAATACTAAAAACTAATTTTATGTCTTTCCTGTGTAGTTCTCAGAACAATGTGGAATGTGAGTATCTGTTTGAAGAATGAGTGTTTATAAACTAAACAAAATTAACTTAATTTTGGATTAAAACGTTTTAAAGGACATCCTTATTAAAAGAAAAAAAATCGATGAATATTAGTAGGCTACTTTAAAGTGAAAGCAGGCCTGTGTTGCCAGTATATGTAGTTCACAAAATTCCATTGATTTTGACCTCATAAGAGATGCAAAAGCATATGTTTTTAGATTGATCCAAAAGCAGACATTAGTAGAGTTTTGCTTTTAGAAATGTACTGGTTCATTTGTCTGTGTGTTACTCCAGGTGCCCCCTACAAGAAGATACTCCCACGACGAAACCGACATGTGGACCACCAGTCAGATCCCGTCTTACCTGCATCGCTGGGGCTCCACAGAGGACATCATTGGCATCCCGCAATGCAGCTTGCCACGCCACGAGAGACGTCGGAGCAGCCCGGCATCTTACCATGTGGAGAGCCACCCTCACCGCAAACGGAGGCGATCAGAGGACATGCATTCACTCAAGCAGATTCCACGAATCGAGCGTTATGAGGACGATTTCAAGTGCTTTAGCCGCGACGAAGTGATTAATTTCATTGACGAGACACCACTGGCTAGTCCAATGCGGAGCCCGCGCCGAGCCTCCGCGATCTCTCTGGTCCCAGAGACGTTTGAGCAGCACATCGTCTTGTTGCCGCATTTTCCACTCACGCACTTTGAGCGTGAGCCTCAAGCGTTGAGACGCTGCTCTGACCATGGCAAAGGAGCCACACCAACTGAGATCCCTCAGGATACATTGAGAAAGGCGAAGGGCGGTAGCGACAGCAGGAGTGCAGCCAGCGAAGGCTCGGGCATTAAGGGATGCCTTGAGTATAGGCATGATGGCAAGCATGCATCAGAGCTGGTTCTGTTGGGCCAGGGTGGACAGACAGGGAATCAGTCTTCTTCAAGTATTAGGACAGGACAGGTAGATGCATCTGCTTGGGTGGACCAGAAACACCTGTCTAAAGGCGAAAACAAAGGAAGCACAAATAGTTTTATAATTTCACAATCTGCATCGTCAGGCTATATCACTTTTCACTCCGAATCCATAGGATCCACAAACTAAGGAACAATTTTATGAATATTATAAAACAGTCCCTGATATGCTCATTAGTATTAAAGTTTTGACTAAGTGGAATGTTTTTGTAGTCTAGAAACTAGGCTTTTTGAGATGTGGTTGATTCAAAATGGCATAGGGACAGCATTGGTTTGTTGTTACTGATACGAGGCTGGATTATGGGCTTGGCCAGATGGGGCCAGTTCACCTCCAAGCCAAGGGAATCTGAACAGTAGGTAAGAGTCCTGGAGCTCAGCACTTGTAGTGTGAGATGATTACAAGGCCTTCTGTTCATACATGTAAGCTTATAACTGAGGCCCTCTATTTAAAAGACAGTTTTCAGCTTTTACGTTTCAATGATAATTTAATGTTCCGGACAAAATACTGCCTTTCTTGACTAGTCCTATACAAAGTGATAGAACAGGCCCTTATTCCATAGGGTAGGCCTGGGAGTTCATTCTTTATTCAAATACTTTTAAAATGTCATACATTCATGTCTAAAGATGCATAGATGCATACTATGTTTAGCCATCTAAGACCCTGTCCACATGAACACGGTTTGGCTGTTCGTCCACACGCAAATGCAGTATCCAGTCACTGAAACAATTATTTTTTTTTTTACTCCTGGGGTGAAGATTTTTAGAAACTCAGTGTTGTCGCGTGGACAGTGAAACCGGAGATTTTGGCTTGTTACGTCAAAACCGGAACCGGCAGTAACCTTTTTTCCAGGCTTCTAATTGGCCAACATGGCTTCACTGTTAGGATTATATTGCCACCTGTTGGTTTGGCATGCTATTGACAGCGCTTCATAGTGTGTTTTTGCGTTTTTATGTGCACACAATTGTTTTTAAACGGAAAAGGAAATACCCCTGTATGCGTGGACTAGGCCTAATAATAGCCAAACAAAACATATGTTTCCTTATTTCATTGTTTCTGTATTGGCTAAATTGCCCTTGTCTGTTATTACATATGGGAAGAGATGCATTCAAAGACATGTATCCAGTAGACCATGATCCAGATAATTATGTAGCGATATATCATTATATTGCTTTTGAGGGGATTCATATTTCAGTAAATAGTAATAGATTTCTGATTTCAGATTTTATTCCATCAATTTAATGAAACCTCAAAGGTCAACTTGGTTGTGTTAAAGGTTAGCAGTAAGTTATATAGTGTTTCTTTACAACACTTTAGCTCAGAGAGCTTTTAGCCGATTCTTTAACTGTGTTTTTGTTGTTTCTGGTGGTGTGGCATGTTTTTAATATTTTAGTTTTTAATATTTAAGTAAAACAAGATATTTTGTTATATCGTTTGAATTCATATTTTTGAAACAAAAGTTTCTCTTTGTAGACCCAGACCTGCTTACCAATAGCCTAAAAAAATTTCATTTCACAGATATGTTTTAACGAGTTTGTGTTAAGTGCTTTGTGAAGATTGAAAATGTATATCCGATGCATTGTTATTCTCATGATTACAGTCTTATTTGTCTGGTAGCCCGTAACAAAGTATGATATGAAAAGTGACACTATTTAAAAAAACATCCATAACCTGCACCAACATGCATCAACATGCACTTTTTACAAAACAAGTGACATAATCGTGCCATGTGGAGAAAATTACTTTTTGAAAGATGTCTTATTTGATTTGTTAGCAGAGATCACTGAATCAGAATTGGATATTTGTTGTATTATTTTTGTTGTAAATGACTACATTTTCTACACTTATCCCAAGGTTTCAGATTTTTAAATGATTTGTTTTTGTTAATTTATATAAAAAAAAATCAATTGCTTGCTGCCAGCATGCATTTCTGTACGTTTCATACAGCCATATACTGGTGTTGAAATATCAAATGGTACTTTATACCTAGGCAGCTGTATGTGGGAAACAACTAGGACATTCTTAAAATTTCATGTGGGAAACTGCAGATTACCCCCTCGTAGTCTAATATACATTAAGGTCATCAATAAGAGTCTTCCTCCTCCTATACTCTGGATGGCTGTACAAGTCCATTGACTAAAATCAAGACTTTTTTTTATATAACCACTTATATATGATGTACCGGTATTTCACAATTATCTAGAATGATATGTAGCACTGAAACCTAAACATGCCATAGATATGAGCCTACATTTATGGTGAGAATTATCACTATTGCAGTAGCACAGTGGGTATTTTAAATAATTTAGAATATGAATGCAAACAAGAGTTGTTTCAAACAAGCTTATATTATACATAAAAAAATATAATATAATGAAACTTTAAAGCTACTTCAAAGGTAATTTTTTTTTTAATTATATATACAGTATATATATATATATATATATATATATATATATATATATATATATATATATATATATATATATATATATATATATATGTATGTGTGTGTGTGTGTGTGTTTTACCTTTGAAGCAGCTTTAAAGTTTCATTATATTATATTTTTTATATTATCTCTCCCTATATCAAAGTGTTTTTGCTTACTGGTTAACACTTTACAATAAGGTTGTATTTGTTAACATTAGTTAATGCATTAGTTAACATCAATTAACCATGAACAATGCCTGTAGCTTTACTGTTTTTGTAAGGTTATCTTACTGTACATATTTACATTAGTATACGTAGCATTTGACACACACTAAGGATGAACTCACGTCTTACTCTAAATGTAAAAATGCTGTTTTGTACCTTATCAACATTATTTAATAGTAAGGCATTGATTTGGGCTGTTGGTAAACACAATTCTACAGTGGAAACCATGTTTATACTCAGTTTACTATCATTCCTTACATTCAACAAAGCATTTATTAATGGATTTTGTGACCCTTATTTTAATGTGTACACTATTTCAACATTAACTGATGTGTTATGAACATTTGTAGAGACTTTTATTAACATGACTTACCATGTAAGATAACAATAAAATAGGTGATTTCTACAGGCATTGTGTGTAGAATAGCACAATGTTGCCAAAGCATTAAAGGCACAGTATGTAAGTTTCGCCACTAGAGGTCGCTAATTCGAAATAATAACAAAGGTATAGCTTGTGACACTGTGAATAAGCTTGGAATCATGGGAGTTGTCGTCTTCACCTCCACAGCTAACGGAAAGTAATCCGACTGGTCTCAGGCATAAATCGTGTGCATGGATGAGCTAATGTATTAAAGTTGTATTAATGTTACAGTGGTATGAAGCAGGGCGTGGCCAAGAGCCTAGGACATTTTACGTTGCAGTTTTTATTATGCTTAAATGCCGCAGTCGACCGCTGCCGCTCCTTTCATTTTGTTGTTTAATGGCTCGTTTCCACCGAGTGGTGCGGTACAGTTCAGCACATAACAGTACGATTTGGGACCGTAAACCCGGATCAGACTTGTATTTCCACCGCCAACACTGCCCTTATGATAGGCGTGGTGTAGCAAACAACGTCATTCTCTCACAAAGAAGAAAGCGACACAATAAACAACAATGGATGACATACAGCAGATTTTGTTCTTGCTTCTTGGCATGTGGCTGTTGTCACAAGAAGACACCCTTTATTTGAGCCAAGGCTGCAGGCTGCAAGGGAAAACACAGACGATAAAAGCATGCGCAAGTGACGATTCTGTCAACCAATCAACGTTCTGCAGTGAGTTTCAGCTTCACTGTGCTAAGTACCCCAACAGAAGGGTGCCAAAACGGTGGTATGGTACAGTTCGGTATTAGGGTACCATTCACATCTTCTGACCATGGAAACGGCAAAAATTGCGAACCGTACTGACCTGTACTGAACTGTACAGCTCAGTGGAAACAAGCCTTAAGCATATTTTACAATTAAAATAATGATTAAAATTACGTTTAACATTTGGCTCCTTCTCTTAACTTGAATTTTCTTAGTTACGTTCGATCACCTAAATTCACATTAAATCCTGTGCTGAATTACTAATACAGGTCACTTTATTTCACTTGATTTAAAATTGTGGGTTTACTCAGCACTGTTTTACTTAGTCAAAACAATCATACTAAAAATACATTTGAGTGTGTTGAAAGTTATGTTAACGTTACTTTGTGCGATATTAGTGAATTTCCTAAACGTTATTTAGGGAGGAGCGAGCCCATCTAATCTTCCAATCAACAGCCAACAGCCACAGTATTGTTGTGCTTTCCCGTGTTCAGTATATTAGTGTCCGTGGAGGCGTAAAGAGAAGCACACAACAAAGAGGATCCGTTTCGGGAACTTTACTTAACTTAATAAGTAACACGTTACAATAGTGTGGGGTTTTATGCTCTTGCCCAGCGCTGATGGGTTTGTTTACAACCATCAGCACCGAAGCCTGCGAGCATACCGACGCTAGACGTAAAACAAAACAATGAACTAATCCCCACGTAATGACGTAGCCACATCAGATTGGATAATACAGAACACATATACATCCAGGTAAAATAACTGTAACAAACAATGCATGTACTTAACAACACTATAACACCACTCCCCTTTTTTAGCTCTGCAGAGTCCCTTCTGCACCACTGAGGGTGAACAGTTAACGTTTTGTCTTTATATATATTTTTTTTCAGTCCATATAACGACTTGGGGCTCGAACAAGTCGCCCTCTTTTTGTCTTCGTTCCCTCTTTTCCACAGGAATTAGGATCACAGTTAGAGTCCATTAATGGAAGGGTTGAAGGCTCTTCTGACACAGGGTTGTCAGAGAGTGAAGGGTTTTGCGCTTCTGCTTCTGTGGCTACAGGTACCTGAGCAGTTATTGGAACCAGCGAGCCTTCCTCGGTGCAGGTGGATTTGTGTCGCAGACGCTGCATCCAGGCAGGTATGTGGTCACTTAGATAGGGTTGTAAGCGATCATGATGTAGCACTTTCTCACTCCGTCTGTCCCTGACTCGATAGAGCACCGGTCCAAGGCATGCTGTGACGATGAATGGCCCCTACCACGGGGCTTGTAGTTTTGGACTGTAGCCCTTTCTCCTGCTACTGACACTCACTAAAACAAGATCACCTACTTGGTAGGACTTCTCTCTGGCTCGCAAGTTATAGACCTTCTTCTGGCGAGTCTGAGCAGAGTGTAAGTTCTTGCGCGCCATTTGATGAGCCTGCTGCAGGTTAGCTTGCAGTTCCTGGTCAAACTCAGATGGAACCTTAGCTTCCCTGGTAACCTCAGCTGTCCTTAGCCAGATGTCATATGGCTGGAAAACTTCTCGCCCCAGCATCAGCTGATTTGGTGTGAAGCCTGTCGCTGAATGCACAGTGCTTCTGTATGCTGCAGTGAGTAAGGGAAGATGTTCATCCCAATTCCGCTGACTTTGGTCCACGTAACACCGTATCATCTGTAAGACGGTTCTATTGAATCTTTCCACTTGCCCGTTCGAAGCTGGATGATATGGTGGGGTCCGGGTCTCGGTTACTTGCAGCAGGCGACAAACCTCTGTGAACAGCGAACTCTCAAAGTTCCGTCCTTGGTCAGTGTGAATCTCAAGGGGAGCCCCAAAGTGTGAGATGAAATCAAACACCAACCTCTTTGCTGTTGTCTCCGCTCCTTGTTCGGGGATAGGGAAGGCCTCTACCCAGCGGGTAAACTGGTCAATTAAAACGAGGATGTACCTGTTGCCTGACTTGGATTCTGGGAATGGTCCTAGGACATCAAGGTGGAGTCGGTCCATAGGCGCTCCAGCCTGGTAGTTCTGGAGCTTGGCCCTGCCCCTTGGACTAGTTGTCTTACAGGAACAACACTGTGGGCATTTCTTGACGAACAGACGTATATCATTCCCCATATTGTACCAGTAGTAATGCCTGCGGAGGCGCATGAGTGTCTTTTCCTCCCCTGCATGACCCGCTTGCGCTGGATTGTGATAGGCTTGGAGAACCTCATTCTTTAGGGAAACAGGAACAAGTAAGCGCAGAGTCGACATACCTCCAGTGACATCATCCCAACGGTAATAGAGGATCCCATCTCGCATCTCCACTTGAGACCAACACAGCCAATACTTGCGAACCGCAGGGCTCTGCATCATGACCTCTTCCTTAACAGGAAAAGAACCATCAGACATCCATTTATGGAGA
Source organism: Gobio gobio (assembly GCF_949357685.1). Taxonomy (NCBI): domain Eukaryota; kingdom Metazoa; phylum Chordata; class Actinopteri; order Cypriniformes; family Gobionidae; genus Gobio; species Gobio gobio. The sequence continues at coordinate 111,835 of NC_137116.1, read as the reverse complement.
ACTGAAAGGTCTGGGTCAGCTAACTGTTCTTCCCTGAGACGTTCGAGGCCCAGGGGCTGCAGCCAGTTTGAGGAAGGACCTGGGTTGTCATCATCTACTTCATTAACATGACTGGGAGTGTTAGTGCAACTACCCTCATTCTGACAGTTAAGAGTGTGTGCGCCTTACCGCCAAGGGGATAACATCATCAACATCTTCCTCGAATCTTGCCCACTGATGGTGGAGTTTCCGGCAGAAGGGACAGCCCTTGCACGGCAAGCTATCTAGCTCTCTTCCTGCTTGATAACAGTCACAAGTTTCCTCATTCAGAGTCTTTTGGGACAGAGCGTCAGCATTGGAATGGTGTGTACCTGGCCTATGCTCGATGACAAAATTGTACTGGCTGAGTTCTTCAAGACACCTAGCCAGTTGGCCTTCTGGTCGTTTAAACCTGTATAGCCATGTTAGACTGCTGTGATCCGTCCTGAGTATGAAGTTAGACCCCAGCAAATAGTGGCGGAATTGTCTTGTGAACCTGACAACTGCTAGGAGTTCCTTACGTGTGACACAGTACCTCTGGTGAGCTGGTGTGAGGAGACAGGTGGCAAATTAGATAACTTTCTCTTCCCCCCACTGTAACTGTGAAAGCACTGCTCCAATGCTCTGATTGGATGCATCAATGTCCAGGACAAACTGTCCTGATATAATTGGGAACACCAAGATGGGTGCAGTTGTGAGACTCCTTTTAAGGTGTTCGAAGGCCTTTTGCTGCTCTTGATCCCAGGACAAGGGAGCCCCTTTCTTGAGTAGCATTGTCAAGGGTGGAGTGATTTCAGCAAACTTGTCAACAAACCTCCTGTAATAGTTGCAGAGACCCAGGAAAGACTGTTCCTGGACGCTGGTTGGGGTCTTCCAGTCCTTAACGTCATTAATGAGGGCTGGATTGGTCTTAATTTCTTCGCCGCTCACAACGTGACCAAGAAACATGACTTCATCTCTTAGCAGCTGGCATTTTGAGGGCTTCAGCTTCAGTCCATATTCCTGCAGCCTCTGAAAAACCTCTGCAAGGCGCTCAATACACTGTTCCACATCTTCACCGAAGATTATTATGTCATCCAGGTATATCAGCAAAGTGTCCCACTGCAACCCTCGTAGAACCAGCTACATGGCCCTCTGGAATGTGCTGGGTGCGTTACACAATCCAAATGGCATTCTGGTGTACTCATACAGTCCATACCTCGTCACAAAAGCAGTCTTGGATCTATCTTTTTGATTAATCTCAATCTGCCAATATCCTGACTGTAGATCAAGTGTCGAGAATGTCTTTGCACCACCCAGCACATCCAGGCATTCCTCTATTTTTGGTAGGGGATATGCGTCCTTAATGGTAAGATCATTAAGCTGGCGATAATCTATGCACCAGCGGACACCCCCATCCTTTTTCCTTACGAGAACAATAGGGGATGCCCATTCTGAGCTAGAGGGGACAACAATACCTGAATCGAGCATTTTCTTGAGATGTGTTTCCTCCTCATTCCTGAACCCTAAAGGGGTACGTCGTACTGGCTGTCAAACAGGCTTAGACATTCCTGTGTCTATGCTGTGCTGCAGAGCGGAGAACTTCCCAAGATCATCATCAGTTGCTGCAAAAACTGCTTGGTGTTCACTCAACAGAGCCACTAACATCTCCTGTTGCTGTTCAGTGAGTGTTTCGCTTGCAGAAGTAAACAACTGTCTGAGGTGTTCTGGGAGGTCAAGAGCGTTTGGTGACGACACCTTTCTTATGTTGTGCTCATCTGGAAGCTCATTGTCAGGATCTTGTGGCATTGAGTCCCTGCCTATTGCACACAACTGACCGTCAACTGGAACTGAGTCGGCTCTCTCTCCCTCCTCTTGAGCGTCAGGATATGCTTCGATGAGCACACCCAAACAGACTCCGCGTAATAAGGGTCTACTGGAAGCTGTAACATTGCACAGCCTGACAGGGATCCTCTGTTCCATGTTAATCATGATGCTGCCTGAAGACACTCCATCAGCCAGGCTAACAGGCTCTAGAACAGCAGGGATCTCTGGTTTCGGGTTGTCTACCACACCCCAAACTAGACATTCACACTCTGGCGGCACAGTGACATCACTCTCTAACATCACTCTTGAAATGGCATAGTCTGGCCCTTTCCCTTCAGATATATAGGCTGGGATGAGTTCAGAGCCCATGAAAACCTTACCAGAGGCATGTATAGTAAAATCAGCGGCTTTTAAGAAATCTAAGCCCAGGAGCAGGGCATCACGAATTGTTGCAATGCAAACTGTCCACTCCAACACTTTTGTGCCAATTCTGAATTCCACTTTCACTCCGCCTGTTGCTGACATCTCCTTCCCTGTTTCTGCATTTCGGAGACACGTTTTTTCAGTCCAGAAGGTGATTTAGCAGGTAATTTGCTGTACGTCTCTTCTGACATGATTGTAGCCTCAGCACCTGTGTCTATAACTGCATTAACTGGTATGCCATCAACAGTCAGCAAAATCATTAAACTGGGCCCTCGACTCTCAGCTCTGCTCACATGTACAATAGACGGACTCTGCTCTGCATGTTCGGAGCAATTTTGACTTGTGGGCTGCATTTTGGCCACAGTGTTTGCAGGGGGACTTGTAGATGGACTGGGGGACAGTGAGCAGTTTCGTTTGTAATGTCCGTCCTCCCCACACTGGAAACATGGCCCGCTAGAAGCTCTGGTGGGGCTGGTATTTTGCTGTCTGTATCTGTTTGACTTGAAAGAGGTCTGGGCAGCACGTCCCCTTTCTGACTGGACTGGTGCACTGGAATTTATTTGTTGGGTGGGTCTTATGGTAGAAGGAAGAGCAACAGAAGAGGGAGGAGGCAGATGGTCTATGGCTAGTTGGAGCTTATCAACTTTGTCAATAAGCGGTTACAACTGGTGCTGTGTAACATAGCCCTGTGACTGCACTCTACGTGATTGCAACGCCTGTGGCTCCTCATCAGAGTCCATGTTTTGATCAGCCCAGGATACTCAACGTGTCCTCCCCCTCTGATCAAAGTCTCGTCCGAGTGTGGCTTTGAAGTTGTGCTCATAAGATGATACTAGTCGTTGTGCCTCATCCAGTGACACTGGGTCACGGTTCATAACCTCGTATGCCACCTTCTGGTTGCGCAGCCCTTTGAGAAAAGCATCAGCAGCAATTTGCTCCCTGAGCTCCTTGTCAACTCCAGGATAAGCTAAGATGACCAGCCTGTGAACCTCCTCTGCAAACTCTGAAACAGTTTCTTTAGACTGCCGAAGTTCTCCAAGTCTCCTCCGTGCTGTGGTGGGAGGCTCTTTCTGGCCAAATCGGAACGCCAGCTGTTCTTTCAGAAGAAAGTAATCTTCACGTCTGTGTTCGGGTAATGAGCACAGATATCTGACAGCAGCACCTCGTAGACATTCATGGAGTTTATCCACTCTCTCTACTATACTCCATCTATAAATAACAGCTCTGCGCTAAAAAGGAATGATGAAGGAGTCCCAGCCATCTTTACCATCATATGTGTCAATTTTAGCTTTAGGTCCATCTGTGGCTCTACCACGAGGGGTCGAAAGGTGATGGGCGGGCGCGGAAGCAGTTAAAGATGTGTGCATGTTCGGACCCATGTTAAAAGGACCATTATAATGGCTGGGTCCCTGTGTACGGCTTCTGGGTCTTACATCAGGGCCAGGTTTGGAGGAAGTCAGACTAGTTGGGCTTCGTACATGTCTATCAATGACTGCGAGTTCAGCAGCAAAAAGCCGTTCAGCATCCAAAGGCCCTGTGGCATCTCCATCCGTCATAAGGGTTCAATCAGGTGCAAGTGTGGTAGTGTCTTCATGTGGGTGAGGACCACGTATTACCTTGCTGGCATGTGGCTGCTGCATGAGAGCAAACAAACTAGCCTCTGTCGCTTCCAATCTTTGGAGCAGTGGTGAAATGGCATGTTGGAGTTGTTTATTATTTTGTTGTGACAGCACAGCCTGTAGCCATTGTGGGGGGTCTGGGGCAGCTGATGCTCCAAGTTGAACTTCTGGCTCACTCGTATCCATGTTGAATTACAATTAGGCTTGAAAACAACTGTTACTCTTGAATTTTTTTTTCCTCTTTTTTTTCCTCTTTTTTTTTTGTCTGTTTTTTTTATTTTTTTGAGTAACAAATATTTTGTGGCTTATGAGCTTCAATGTAGATTTGCAGGGCTGTGTTTTAGTCTTTGAAAGTTGGCAGGCTTCCAACAGCAGTGCTGGATTTGGCAGGCTGCCAGCGCTCGGGCACCCCACCTCTCCACTCAGCTGGGGGTAGAGAACGAGAAACTCCGTGCTCCGTGCTTTCTTTATGGTTAATGCGAGTGTGCGTCGACTAACGTTATCAACCAGTCTTTAATGCAACTTAACAACGGCGTTTTGCAGTGGTTATAATGTCCATCGATCACAAAGGATGTCCCAGCAGTTCACAACACTCACACGTCACTGATGACTGTCAATCGCGCTCAGCTTCTGACACCACTTGTTGTGCTTTCCCGTGTTCAGTATATTAGTGTCCGTGGAGGCGTAAAGAAAAGCACACAACAAAGAGGATCTGTTTCAGGAACTTTACTTAACTTATTAAGTAACACGTTACAATAGTGTGGGGTTTTATGCTCTTGCCCAGCGCTGATGGGTTTGTTTACAACCATCAGCACTGAAGCCTGCGAGCATACTGACGCTAAACGTAAAACAAAACCATGAACTAATCCCCACGTAATACCCCCCCGACGTAGCCACATCAGATTGGATAATACAGAACACATATACATCCAGGTAAAATAACTGTAACAAACAATGCATGTACTTCACAACACTATAACAGTATATAAACAGCTGCTTATACCTCTCCTCTCAGTCTCAGCTGTTCCAGCATCCCACCACCTCCCCAAACTCCACCTTTATTTTAGGTACCTAAGATATAATCATATCCTATATTTAGTCACTGTGGGGGTATATCAAAGCTCGAGTTGAAGCTGCTTCGTCGAGCCCCTCATCAGTGGACAGCAAGCCAATAATGGAGGACTTGAGTTGCTAAATGGCATGCAATTCATTTCAAAATATTGTATGGTAGAGAAAATGCTGTATTACTGTTAATACAAATAAATCTTTTTCTGATTATGCTATGTTAGCCACTTGACACAATAGTGTTGTCTGATTTACTTTTTGGGTACAAACGTGTTACAGTAAATCAAGAAAAAGAGATTCAAACTTTAAAAAGATTTATTGGACTAGCAAGCTATAGTCTCGCGTTGAAGTCCTGTGGGAACTCAGTTGTAGCCGGTAAAATGTAAATAGTCCAGGGGGGAGGAGCATTACAAACCATTTCTTCTTCACTTGTGAGCCGATCATCACGCTTCACACACACGACGCTCCTCCCCCCTGGACTATTTACATTTTACCGGCTACAACTGAGTTCCCACGGGACTTCAACGCAAGACTATAGCTTGCCGTCTAAAACACTATTTCGGTGAGTTTAAACAATGGCTAAGTTGCTAAACGCATCTCGTTGTCATGTAAGGGCCCTGTTCATGTTGGACAGACATTTTAATTGCATTTTGTGTCTGTTAAGAGGCACAAAGACACTCTTTATGTATATGCCACCATAGCTGGCATTAACTGTAACATCTCTGTGTTGCATGCACCAACCCGGTTCGTTTTTTTTTCTATAGACAGTACTCACAAAGGTATAACGATTAAGATTAACTTAAAAATTCACCAGAGTTCTCCTTTTAAGCCTTGTCTGTGAAACCGGGGTATAATATATTAAAGCATATTTGGTGTTTCCATGGTTTCTAAATTAGTAAAACCAGAAATCGAGGGTAGCACGGATATGACCTTATTGATAGGCGACACAATGGCACGGGATGTTACACTGGTCAAAATAGGTGATTTCTCTGGATTTAAACATTGTTGTTATTGGGGATGATGTAAATACAGAAGTAAACAAAATATATAACATTGTTCTAGTGGTATAATAATACAATTTAATCCAAAAATCTTACATATTGTGCCTTTAAATAATACATATTACACACACATATAAATAAATTAATAAATAATCATGTTAGTAAAAAAAAAAAAAGTTAATTCAGGCTCAGTTCATTTGATAACAGGAGAATACATGGCTCTGGGAACACTTTTAAATTTCTCCTTAACATATAAGTGTTTGTCTAAATAACTAAATCACTGGAAATCAGGCAAAATTCAAGCTATTTGTGTAAAGTAATGGTCTTATATTTGCTGCTCTTTATGAAGAAGTGCAACTCATTCTCGAAGACTCCATCAGTGCAGTGTGAACACAGTCTGTGATCTCCAGGTCTCCAGCTCTGCTTGTGTCAGCCCATCTCTACAGACTGTGCTCACTCACGCAATACTCCATCAGTAGCTTTATCTGACGATAGTCTTTAAAATTCATTAGATATGGTGCTAATTTATGATTTTAACAATGATTTTCTTATTCTTAATAAGACTTGCTTGTCAATCAGATATTTTATTGCTGTATCAAGTTGTCCAGAGGCTGAGATTGTTAGACCCAAAGAATTGTTCCACGAGTGTAAAAAACATACTTTTTCAAAATGTAGATGATCATTTATAGGTAATTCCAGGGCTAGTTTTCCTACTTTTTTACTCTTAGTGAATATTTTTCAGGTTCGTAGTCATTCAGTATTCACAATATAATGAATGATTAAAACAGGATCATCGTACAGTATCTCCATGCTGAGTTTGAGATGTCATGCAAGATTAAATAAACTGACTTGGTTTCAGTGAAGAAAGGTGAGTTACTTAATTATTTTTAAATAAATTTATTTGCTACAACATTACATGCTTCTGCAGATGGTATTGTGTTTATTATCTGATGTTTACAGAAGTAGGCTTATGTCTATTTATTTTATAGTTGGAACTGTGGTGTAGTGTTGAAGAGCTTGGTTCCAAGATCTCAGTTTTCAAGTCCTGCATACTTATTTTAATTTTGTGCTTTTGAAAATTAAATATGACAAATAATAATAACCTACATAAACTATATGGCGAATGCAGACAACCCTTTCTAAATATGACAGGATTCTAGAGAATACTTCTGGATCTACAACCCAAATCAGAAAAAGTTGGGACAGTATGGAAAACGCAAAAAAAAGAAAAAAATAAGTGATTTCTAAATTTACTTTGACTTGTATTTCATTGCAGACAATATGAACACAAAACATTTCATGCTTTGTCTGGTCAACTTCATGTCATTTGTAAATATGCATCCTTTCCTGTCATTCAGACCTGCAACACATTTCAAAAAAAGTTGGGACAGTAAAGCATTTACAACTTTGTAATGTTGTCATTCCTTTTCACAACACTTAAAAGACGTTTAGGGACTGAAGACACCAAGTGATGAAGTGTTTCAGGTGTAATTTTGTCCCATTCTTCCTGCAAACAAGTCTTAAGGTGGGCAACTGTACGGGGTCTTCGTTGTCGCATTTTGCGCTTCAAAATGCGCCACACATTCTCTATTGGAGACAGGTCGGGACTGCAGGCAGGCCAGTCAAGTACCCGTACCCTCTTCCTCCGCAGCCAGGACTTTGTAATGTGTGCAGAATGTGGTTTTGCATTGTCTTGTTGAAATATGCATGGACGTCCCTGGAAAAGATGTCTTCTTGAAGGCAGCATATTATGCTCCAAAATCTCTATGTACTTTTCAGCATTAATGGTGCCTTCACAGAAGTGCAAGTTACCTTTGCCAAGGGCACTGACACAACCCCATACCATAACAGACCCTGGCTTTTGGACTTGTTGCTGGTAACAGTCTGGATGATCCTTTTCTTCTTTGGTCCGGAGCACACAGCGTCCATTCCCCCAAAAAATACCTCAAATACTGATTCATCTGACCACTGTACATGTTTCCACTGTGTGATGGTCCATCCCAGATGCCTCCGAGCCCAGAGAAGTCGACGGCGCTTCTGGACACTGTTAACATAGGGCTTCCTTTTGGCACAGTACAGTTTTAACTGCAATTTGTGGATGTAACTACGTATTGTGGTACTTGACAAAGGTTTGCCAAAGTAGTCCTGAGCCCATGTGGTGATATCGCTTATAGATGAATGATGATTCTTGATGCAGTGCCGCCTGAGGGATCGGAGATCACGGTTGTTCAGCTTAGGCTTGCGCCATTGTCCTTTACGCACTGAAATTCCTCCAGATTCCTTGAATCTTTTAATTGTTATGCACTGTTGAATGTGAAATATCCAAATCTCTTCCTATCGTTCTTTGTGGAACATTGTTTTTAAACATTTCAATAATTTTCTCACGTATTTGTTGGCAAACTGGCGATCCTCGGCCCATCTTTGCTCCTAAAGGATTAGACCTTTCTTGGGTGCTGCTTTTGTACCAAATCATAATTACAATCACCTGTTGACATCACCTGTTTCAAATCACATCATTATTTAACCATTTTACCTCATTACTAGCCCTAAATTGCTCCTGTCCCAACTTTTTTTGAAATGTGTTGCAGGTCTGAATGACAGGAAAGGATGCATATTTACAAATTACATGAAGTTGACCAGACAAAACATGAAATATTTTGAGATAATCTGCAATGAAATACAAGTCAAAGTAAATTTAGAAATCACTTCTTTTTTGTTTGTTTTTTTGCGTTTTCCATACTGTCCCAACTTTTTCTGATTTGGGGTTGTAGAAAACTTTGCTGCTGCAGTATGTGGAGGGTTCTTTTCTGTGTGCACAGTGCACACACAGCAGGTTCTATAATGCAATGGTTTACTTACTGGCCTTCAAACTTTTAAAATGAAATTTACAACAATACAAGAGAAGAGAAAAGTGAGATCAGTCACTGACTGCGGCCTGTAGACTTGCAGTTACTTTTCCAAGTAATCCTGAAAGTGTTTGTGGTTCGGTTCATGTCAGTGTGGGTAGGAAGGAAGAAGACGGGGTCGGCGTGACTGGGACTGCACTCTTTATTACTCAGAACGGGTTCAAACACAAAGTACGCACAAGGGCGTTCAGCTCATTCAAAACCCAAAACACTGTCGTCAACGTTTCACTCGGATTCAGCTTTGTTTCTCCTGTACAGCAGGCAGCAACAGGCAGTCCCAGTCCAGGTCTCTCTCTCGATTCTTTCCCTGCAGCGGCTTAAATGCCGTCTCTTCACGTCAATTACTGCAATCAGACACAGGTGTTCATGATCTGCACTTGACCTACTTACTCACTGCTCGGTTCCGCTCTCTCTCTCCCGCTACAGACCGCGCAAAACCACACCCCCTCCACCATAGTGTTTAATGGGGTTCAGGTCAACAGTTTTTTTGTTTTTTTCAACCTGACAAAAAAGCACCATTTATGGGTAAAACATCAACATAAAGATCCACTCCTTAACCTAACCCATGAGCACTACTTTGTCATGATGAAATGTAATGAGAATGTTTTGTCCACACCAGACTCAGAAATCCAGGTTACATGGAAAATAAATGCATGCTCCTTGTTCGCATTACTTTATTCTTGCATTCAATAATTGTAAGAAATAATCAAAGCATAGACCTATAAGCAAAATTGTAAATATGGTAAATCCATCTTGAATCTTCACTGAACTTTATTAGATCAAAATGTGGTATATGTGTGGATTCATATTTAACAATTAAACACGTATGGACAGGACAATTTTGCAATTAATGTGAATTTGCAGGTCCTTTGCAGCACAAAACGATACTCGGTTACTTAACGTAACCTCGGTTCTCTCTAGAAGAGGGAACGAGTATTGCGTAAGTTTCCTTACGCATCGGGAAAGTATTCTTTCTTCGAGATTTCTGAAAAACCCCAAATTATCCTTAATTTTGTAACATTGTCAACGCAGTGCGGCAGCCTGGCAGACCATAGCAGGCTATTCCAGCGTGCTATTGGCTGCTCTGCTGGCAACTGCAGCAGCCTATCGGTGAGCCCGCGTGACGTGGCGACCAATGAGGGTGCTTCGCGCCCACCTGGCTTCATTTGCCTACAGGTGGGGCGTGGCCACGTGTATATAAGCGGGGCTCACGGGCTGCGTATTCGGTTTTCGTAGTTCTGAAGCGTAAAAGCCCGCGGGGCGCACGGCAAGGAACGCAATACTCGTTCCCTCTTCTAGAGAGAACCGAGGTTACGTTAAGTAACCGAGTATCGTTCTCTTACGAGAGGTTCTCTCGTATTGCGTACGTTTCCTTACGCATCGGGAACACATTGTCAACGGCGTGCGCGCCTCGCGTACAGCATATGTATCCCAGGGAACCGGGGACCATAACACTGCTCGGGCAGGGTGGCCGGTAAGGAAAACGGGCCACCACATATACCGACACTTCATTCGAACTGACAGGTGGTTACAACGGGTGGTTACAACACCCTGTCCCATGAATGAGGGAACGGCACCTGCCGGTCTCCTTCAAATTCGCCACACCTTGTCTCATGAATGAGGGAACGGCAACGCCGGTTGCCTTCAAATTCACAATATCTTGTTATATGAGTGAGGTAACGGCACCGCCGGTAACCTTCAAACTCACAACAGCTTGTCTCGTAAATGAGGGAACGGCACCGCCGGTCTCCTTCAAATTCACATAAGCCTAGTACCGAACTTACTACCAGTATGTGAGCTATGTCTGCGCAGAATCACTGGGCAGAACCAACAGCCCTATTAAACTGATAACACTTTCGCCTGTAAGGCAGGAACTTCCAAATTGTAAAATCTCACGAACGTAGACGGGGAGGCCCAGCCTGCCGCCATACAGATATCATGGATGGAAATCCCTCTGGCCCAAGCCCACGAAGAGGCCATGCCTCTAGTGGAGTGTGCTCTGACACCTAGCGGGCACTGCAGGTGTTTGGAAGCGTATGCTGTTGCAATCGCGTCCACTATCCACCTGGACAGGGTCTGTTTCGAGGAGGCGAGACCTTTAGTGCGCCCACCAAACGAAACAAATAGCTGCTCAGAACGCCTGAAGGCGGCGGAGCGTGTGACATAAACCCTCAATGCCCTGACAGGGCAGAGGACATTGCCACCGTCCCCCTCATCGGATGCTGGCAGAGCCGAGAGGGAGACAATCTGCGCCCTGAAGGGAGTGCCTATCGCTTTGGGGACATAACCATGCCTCGGCCTAAGAATGACCTTGGAGTCATTCGGGCCGAACTCCATACACGTCGGGCTCACTGAGAGCGCGTGTAGATCCCCCACGCGTTTTACTGAAGCCAGAGCTATCAGGAACGCGGTTTTTAGCGAAAGGAACCTTGGTTCTACAGTCTCGAGCGGTTCAAAGGGATGAGCCTTCAGGGCCTCTAGGACCAAGGCCAGATCCCATATAGGAACCGATGGGGGCCGCGGGGGATTCATCCGTCTGGCTCCTCTGAGGAAACGGATGATGAGCTCGTTCCTTCCTAGCGTGCTACCTAGCGTTGTCTGAGCGAACGCTGCTATAGCCGCCACATACACCTTGAGCGTGGAAGGGGACCTGCCTAGTTCCAAAAGCTCCTGAAGGAAGGAGAGCACCCGCTGGACCCCACATTGCTGTGGGTCCAATCCCTTGGAAACACACCACTCAGTGAACACCGACCACTTACAACTATATAACCGCCTCGTCGAGGGGGCTCTAGAGTGTGAAATCGTGTTCATAACCCCTTCGGGCAGGTCAACGGGTATCCGTTGGTCACCCATACATACAGAGACCATCGCTCTGGATGGGGATGCCAAACTGACCCTCCTGCTTGAGAGAGGAGGTCTGCTCTCAGCGGAACTGGCCAGGGGGGTGAGTGCGACAGCTTCACCAGCTCTGGGTACCAAATCTGGTTCTCCCAGCGCGGCGCTTTGAGGAGCATCGGGCGGCGCGTCTCCCTGATTTTCGCTATGACCTGGGGCAATAGGGAAATCGGCGGGAAAGCATACAGCGGGAGGCTGGGCCAAGGTTGGGACAGCGCATCCTCGCTTTTGGACAGAAACGTTGGGCAGCAGGCGTTCTCTTTTGTTGCAAAGAGGTCGAGCTCCGCTCTGCCGAATAGGCGCCATACCAGCTGGACTGTCTGAGGGTGCAGGGACCATTCTCCTGGGAGAATGAGGCCCTTGGACAGCTTGTCCGGGCCCACATTGAGGTGGCCCGGTACGTGCGCAGCTCTCAGCGAGCGCAGCGAGCTGTGTGCCCACACGAGCAGGCGTTCTGTCAGATTGCCCAGACACCTGGACCTGACACCGCCCTGCCGGTTCACGTAGGACACCACTGTGGTATTGTCCGACCGGACCAACACGTGGTGTCCTCGTATAAGCGGGAGAAACTGCTTGAGCGCGTTCTCTACCGCTATCATCTCCAAACAGTTTATGTGTAGGAGCTTTTCTCCGCTCGACCCCAGGCCGATCTGCCCTCGAAAACGGCGCCCCAACCCGAGGTGGAGGCGTCCGTCGAGATGACCTTGCGGTGTGAGATGGCTCCCATCGTCACTCCCCGCTGGTACCAGTCAGCTACTAACCAGGGCTCTAGGGCTGAAATGCAGCCCTGAGTCACTCTGATCCTGAAGCCTCCGGACGCCCAGGCTCTGTGAGGCACTCGGGCGTTTAACCAGCATTGCAGCGGGCGCATGCGCATTAAGCCCAGCTGGAGCACAGCTGCAGCTGAGGCCATACGTCCCAGCATCCTCTGAAAGAGCTTGAGAGGTGCGATTTTGCCCGGCCGGAAGTACGCAGCCATGCGCCGAACTTGGCGCGCGCGTTGGGGTGACAGGCGGGCTGACATTGCCACAGTGTCCAGATTCAAACCCAGAAATGAGGTTGATTGCGTGGGCACTAATGAGCTCTTGGTCCAATTGACCGTGAGCCCCAGGCTGTCCAGATGGCTGAGCAGCATTGCCCTGTGGGCGAGGAGCTCGGCCTCTGACTGCGCCAGGATGAGCCAATCGTCCAGATAGTTCAATACTCGCATCCCTCGACTTCTCAGGGGAGCGAGGGCCGCGTCCATGCACTTCGTAAATGTACGGGGTGCTAGTGACAGGCCGAACGGAAGGACGGTGTATTGATAAGCCTGGCCGTCGAAGGCGAATCGTAAGAATGGCCTGTGACGCGGCGTTATCTTGATTTGAAAATATGCATCTTTCAAATCTAGGGAGATTAGCCAGTCTCTCGGGCGAATATGCGCGAGGATCTGCTTGGTCGTGAGCATCTTGAACGATCTTCTCATAAGAGCTTTGTTCAGACGCCTCAGATCCAGAATCGGTCTGAGCGACCCATCCCTTTTTGGCACGAGAAAATACCGGCTGTAAAAGCCTGACTCGCTCATAGAATGGGGAACCGGTTCTATAGCCCCTTTGCACAGCAGCGTGGCTATCTCTGCTCGAAGTAGATGTGCTACTTCCTCGCTCAGTCTCGTCTCCGTACGCGCACAGAAGCGCGGAGGGCGGCGAGCGAACTGCAGAGTGTAGCCGTGCTTCACTGTTTTCAGCACCCATTCTGATACACCTGGAATGGCTTCCCACGCTCTCGCGTGTGCCACACGGGATAGAACGGCCTCCGGGCTCGAAACGCCGCGCTTCGCGGGTTTGACGGCCTGTATAGGAGGGGCGGGCGCAGTGCGCCACTCTCTGTGCTGTGGGCCAGCCGATCGCTCACGATGGCTGGCCGCCCTACACACTGTATCTCTGCCGCTTCGAGCGGGGAGTGGCTTGTGTGTGGCCCTACACTCATCGCTCCGGCCTCCCTGGGCGGAGAACAAATGGTGTGTGGCGCGGCGCGTAGCGCCTGAGGCATAATGTTCGCGAAAATGTGTGACCGCGTTTGAGCGGGCACAACTCTTACGTGTGGAACATGACCGGTTAAGAGTGGCTGTGTGACAGCGCGTGTGGTGGTTAGGCGTGGACGCAAACAAGCGGACACGTGACCTAACTCTAGCACTCGAGCGGCCGGTGGCCGCTTTATGTGAGTGAGAGACACGGGGCTTATAGTGCTTGTGTGCAGGGGTGAACACAGAAAAGTGGACACATTTACTGCATTTGAAACACCTACGGCGTGAGCCGTGCAACCAGAAATAATGCAACTTTTGTGATTTCTCTGGTTCGCCGTAAAAACGGCGGTTATTGACAGGTGAGAGGGCAGTTTTGCCGGCTCGTTGGCTGTGTGAAATCCATCTGCAGCAGCCACAGTGGTGGGGGCTGACAGGAAAGAGAGTTTTGACGGTGGTCCGGCCGCGGCGGGACTTAACCGTCATTTCTCGCCTCTGGCTACGAGGACTTTGGAGGCTCGGACTTCAGCGCGATCCTAGGCCGGGGGCCCCGAGGGGGAGGCGGCTTACCACGGCTGGAAGAGCGCGATCTGGGGCGGCCGCTCGGTCTTTGCTGAGACGAAGGGGGCCGCGCTGGGCGCTGCGCGGAGCTCGGTGCTGGCTGGTCACGAGGACGGCAAGCAACGGAGCTATTGCTAGCGCCGGGGCGTTGAGGCAGGAAGAGGTTCATGGCCTGAGTCGTCTTCTGCACTTTGACCGCTGGTCCGAAGAACCCAGACGGGGAGAGCGGGGCGTTTAGAAAGGCCGCGCGCTCTGTTTCTCGCATATCCACGAGCGTGAGCCAGAGGTGGCGCTCAGCTACCGTGAGGGAGGCCATAGAGCGTCCGAGGGCCTGTGCTGCGATCTTGGTAGCGCGAAGGGCGAGATCCGTCGCGCTTCGCAAATCCGTGACCAACTCAGTGTCATAGCTTTTCTCGTCCAGGTCGCGGAGGAGATTAGCTTGGAGGATTTGCAGCACGGCCATAGAGTGCAGAGCAGATGCCGCTTGACCGGAGGCAGCGAAAGCGCGGCCGATCAGCGATGACGTCACTCTGCAGGCCTTAGACGGGAGGGCAGCCTTTGAGCGCCAACCAGAAGGCGGGCAAAGGTGCGCTGCGACCGCCTCTTCCACCGGAGGGATAGCATTGTAGCCTTTCTCAGCCGCGCCGTCAACTTGTGAGAGCGCCGAAGAAGCCTGAGACGAGACCCTCGCGGAGAATGGCGCGTTCCAGGACTTCGCAAGCTCCTCGTGAAGCTCTGGCAGAAAAGGTGCAGTCCTGGAGGTGGGCGCACGGCGGCGACTGTTTAGGAAGCATCCGTCAAGTCGATTCGGCGCTGCCACCTTGGGCGGGGCCCATTCGAGGCCTAGCTGCTCGACAGTCCGGGTGAGAAGGCGCAACAGTTCCGCGTCCTCAATCGCTCGAGAGCGTCCGGAGGCCCGGACTGAAGAGGTCGCGGAAGACCAGTCCTCGCTGTCGGAAGCCATGATGGAGCAGCTGTCGGCGCGTTCCGCGGCCGCATCCGCCTCATCCCCGGAGGCGGCAACAGAAATGGCGGCCTGGGGTGGGGGCGGGGAAGGCGAGAGTGAAGCCGGCGGGAAGGGTTCCGGCGAGCTTCTCTCTGCGAACTCCGGAGTCCGCTGCGAGCGGGGCTTCTTTCTGCGCGGCTTAGCAGGGACTGGAGGGATGTCGGCATCGAACTGATTGAGTCGAGCCCGCAGGGTCGACATCGTCAGTTCCTCGCACTCCGGGCATCCGCCGGCGAGTAGTGCGGCGGCGGCATGATCACGGCCCAGGCAGAGAGAGCAGATCACATGGCGGTCCCCGGAACTGAGCTGCGCGTGACACGAGCCGCAGGTGGAACTAGACATTTTGTAACAAACGCTCGGCTCTTTTTGAGAAAAGTGTGACGCAGCGGCGACAACACTTGAGCGTAAAAGGATATGGGCTGCCGGATAGCAGAGCAGGCACGGATGGCTGAAGGTGGCGCGATGCTGCCGGCTTCTTCAGGCGTTGTCTTCTGCTTGCTCGTCTGCACAATCACGGCGGCGGGTTCCAGATCCAGCGATGCGAAGGGCTTCGCTGAACAAAAGAAAATCGAATACGCAGCCCGTGAGCCCCGCTTATATACACGTGGCCACGCCCCACCTGTAGGCAAATGAAGCCAGGTGGGCGCGAAGCGCCCTCATTGGTCGCCACGTCACGCGGGCTCACCGATAGGCTGCTGCAGTTGCCAGCATAGCAGCCAATAGCACGCTGGAATAGCCTGCTATGGTCTGCCAGGCTGCCGCACTGCGTTGACAATGTTACAAAATTAAGGATAATTTTGGGTTTTTCAGAAATCTCGAAGAAAGAATACTTTCCTGATGCGTAAGGAAACTTACGCAATACAAGAGAACCTCTCGTAAGAGAACTTTATTTATCATATTTATTTCTACTGTAGGCCTATGCAACACCACCTAACCCAATGCTTGCAGATTAACACACAAGTGTTTACTTTATTATTCATACCACACAACAACAAAAAAGTGCCTTTATAGAAATTGTATAATATATTACTTTGAAAACGATACAATTGTCTCTTCATTTTAAATGGCCAGAAGTATTTTATGTCGGGCCACGTGAAAATGGGTTTTATTGGGGTCTAAAAAGTGTTTCAAAAATTATTTTGATATCTTTTTGTCAGCATGGTTTAAAGTTATTTTTTTTTTTACAAATTAGAATTTCAGGTAAAGTTTTTAGATAATCATAGAATCAAAATTATTATTTATGATTTTTGTCACCCATGGTTGCAGAGTTATTAGTAAAACATACACATATTAATTTTCATAAGATGTACAACATAACGGCAGATTGTAACTGAAGGTTTTTCAGAATGTTAGGACATCCCCCAAAAAAGATGCATAGGCCAACCAATTTTCAACTTCATGGATCGTATGGTTACAAAGTTAAAATGTTTTTTAGTTGTAGCGCCCCTTATTGGCGAAATTTGGTGTACTCACAAAATGTCCTACGGCGCCCCGCCTATGACATGCAGGAAAAAATAAATAATAATACAATTATAATACAGTCTAATATAGGCCAATTATGTCAAAAAGTAGCACGTGACATGCAGGAAAAAAATAGTAAGTTAAATCGTGCGCACAATTGACTAATTACTTCCCTCAATTTGCTGATTTAGCAAATCAAGGGAAGTAATTAGTCAATTGTGCGCACGATTTAGCTTACTATTTTTTTCCTGCATGTCACGTGCTACTTTTTGACATAATTGGCCTATATTAGACTGTATTAAAATTGTATTATTATTTATTTTTTGCAGCTGATTTGGTTTATATGATTATGGGCTGGGCCGCATCAATGCATTGGCTTACCTGGGCTTAAGCCCAGGGCCCCGGGCTGGGGGAGGGCCCCAATGATGCAGGAAAATATTGTACCTGTGAGGTACGAGACTGAGGAATCTGATGCAAGTTAACTAGTTTATTAATTAGATGAGAGCAGACAGCAGAGAGCAAAGAAGTAAATTCCACCACGGTTCTCAGGGTAAACAGTCACACGGTACAGTCCTCCTCGGTTCACAGATCAGCAGTAGAAAACTCGGATATGCGGTGTTCTCTGGAACACAATGCACGTTCAACCGGCTCCAGTCTAAAGGCAAGACACACTGATGAGCAACTTAGAAAAAGAGACAATTGTTCACAGGATACACAGTAGAGAGCGAGAAGAGGGAGGACGAAGATGCCAACTCCAGTCTAACGGCGAGACACGCTGACAGCAGATAAGTCCACTGAGAGATCCAAACAGAAAAGGTGAGAGGAGAAACAGACTGAGGCTAAACACAGTCTCAGCAGAGTCCTGGAGGCAAAACAAAAGGTGAATAACAAACAAAACACGATCAAAGACCAACAAGAGCCGGACAACACACGGCAGCGACCACCCAGGAGTAAACAACGAACGCGCAATGAGAACAGAACATCAGGACATTAAATAGAGAGACAAACACGAGACAACAGTGGAAAACAATCAGGGATAACGAGGAGAGAGGAGACAGAGAGTGCACATGTGGAAAACAGAAGGTAAACAAACAATTAGTGCAGTCGATCACACCGGAATCCTGACAGTAACTGCATTTTATAATACGTTGGCTGTCCCTTTAAAATTACGGCTTATCGTTTTGCTTTGAATGCACGTGCGGGCGTTGCAAGTCCTGCTCGAGAAATCCAAGTACTGCCTGAAATCCAATAAAATGAATATGATTTTAATGGACCGTGAACAGCTCTTTTTTTCCCAGTCATTAGCCTAATTAATTTACCAAATATAAGAATAGTAGATATTGTCCGTTTTGTCGATAGTTTCCAGGGAGATGTAAGAAGAAATTTGAAAAATTGAAATTGGACAAAGGCTATAGGCCTAAATTATTTATTGAGCAATTCATTTTTGATTATTAAGGCGCGTAACTACAGACAGTGCAGCCTGGGCCCCTGGCGATGAAAAGACCCCGCAAGATATTGCGATACTCACATTTAAAATTAAATGCGCTGGTTTGAGATTCAAAATCACACGTCATTAGTGCTCTACCGCTTCGTCTATATCAGAGCATGATGTGAGTGTTGGCGAAGCAGAGTGGTGTGGTCAATATTCTGTTGCGTGCACCACAATTCACTCTAAAATGTGAATTGTTTTATTTAAAAGTGATTTCACGCATTCTTTAGACGTATGTTTCATGTTTGTGTGATAAGTATTCGCTGAGTTATAGTTCATCTTTGAGACGTGTTGCAGAAAGATTCTCACAGAGAAAGCTGAAAGCACACCCTGTTTTTATTTATTTTAGAAAAGCACAAAGTTATGTTGTTATTGTGAGTGTACACAAATAAAAGTAGACCATTTATAGTTTATAATTATGTCTTGTGAGTTGTTTGTTTCCACTGTCATGAGGAAAAGATCAATCAGGGATGCGTTTCCCGAAAGCGTCGTTAGCCAACTATGGTCGCAACGGTTTACGTCTTTTAGTTTGTCAAGAGATTTAAAGCACCGTTTTTAAAGAGTGCGCATGTGCGTACGTGCTCTAGTACGTAAGGACGAGCCAATGATTCAATCTGGAAATAAAGCAAAATAACTGAGAAAAATTTGAATTTGTCCTCAGATACCATGTTCATAATTTATAGCAAACAAATCTAGCATTAATTCAACCTTAAACAGATCCATTAAAAGAAGTTATTACTCCATGTGACATCATTAACCAACGTGGTTGAACGACAAATTTGCGACAATACGGTTTCAGGAAATAGTTGTCAGTAGCTAGTTGATTTCTTCAACAATGTATCATACTATGGTAGTTAAACAGTGAGTTACGTTGTTGTACAGGAAACGCACCCCAGAACGCTCCGCCGCCTTCGTTGGCCAGAGGGTTAAAGAAAACGTAGCCTATTTAGTTTCATATTTATGTTTTAAATAGTAGTTAAATAGTAAAAATCATTTTATTTTTAATTTCATCTACGTTGATTATGAAAAGTGAATGTGTAATGTCTAGTGTGTTGGTTCTGTTTCATGTTCTTATTTTGTATTCCTGTTTCCTGGTCTTGTCATGTGTTCCTGTTTGTCATGTGATCATTGTCATGTGATTCCCTTGTCCTCATGTGTTAAGTTGTCATTGGTTGATTTAGTAATGTGGGTTCTCAGTTCAGTTCTGTCATTGGTTCATTGTCTTGATTGTTCAAAGGTGTGTCTTGTTAGTCATTAGTCTTTGTGTATTTAAGCCCTCATGTTTGCCATGTGTCCTTGTTGAGTATTGTTCCCTGTAACCCGCTGTTGGTGAGTGTTTGTTCATGCGTCAAGTCTTTTCCAAGTCAAGTCTTATCCAGTCAAGTTCAAGTCCTTGTTTATTTTGTGTCACTTCATGCAGTAGCGTACCATGGGGTTTCAGTCAGGGCCTTCACTAATGATCAACACACCCCCCGCCACCGCTATAACAACACCACACACACCGATACATACAGAATACAAGCATGCACTGTATGCATTACGGTTACGAACCCCACTTTCAAAGTGCTCGTTGGGAAGGTCACAACGCCGGCAACATAAAAGGACACGCGAGACAAAAAGGCAATTTAACTATTTATTGATACCACTGCACTCACGCGTCACCTTTTAGGCAACTGGTGAAAAAATAATCAAAATCAGCTCACTGACACAAATACTATTAAACAAACAAACAAAAACACAGACCATCAAGAACAGAAAACCGTTCTACCGTTACCAGCTTGACATCAGGATGCACATGAAGCTCGCGCAGCCCGTCTTCTGCAGCGGCCATAGCTTATTTCCCATAGATCGCTTACAACCCGCGAAAAGTTCAAACAGCTGATGACATCAGCGGGGGGTAGCGCCGACACATCACTGGGCCTCTGGGGCGTTATATCACTACACATCAAAATCTGATTGGCTGATGACCCACATTAGTCAAAGTTATGATCCAATGGAAACTGGCAGCTTCAACTGAAGGCTAGCTATTCTACTAGTGCTGGTCCACAGAGCTGTGATGCGTTTAGATGATGAAAATACAGCTCAGCCTCACAAAAAATAACCACATTCTTTCTGGAAATATAATTGTAACATACTGAAATAGACAGTAATTGAATTTAGAGATGTTCAGACACCCATTAATTTAATTATGAAAAAATATATATTTTTGATTTTGACAGAGTCAGCAGAGAAGGCTCTGATAGCCCTGACAGCCCACCACTGACTTCATGTTTATCAATAAAACTGCACTTGGGTTCATCACTTCAACTTGCCTCCAGTGGACTAACGTTACAGAATACTCGACCAACTACAATGAACCCAGCAGTTTGTCGTCTCCTGCAACTCCCTCAAGGAGATCGGTGCATTGAGGAGTATGTGGAGGATTTTTGCTGACTTTGTGATCTTGCGGGTTTTAATGAGGTGGCACTAAAGGACATTTTTAGATTCGGGCTAAATGAGCCCCTTTGCTCACAGCTGCCTGTGGGAAAAATTAATTTTCCTCTAGCCAAGTACATTGACCATGCCCTGCTGCTTAGTGGCTCATCATTTACTGTGGGAACGATGGACGAGGAGCTCCACAGTCCCAGCCACACCTGATTTCGTCCACGTCATGCCTGCCAAGCCTGATTTCGTTCACGTCATGCCTGCTCTGCCACAGCCTGTCTCCGTCCAGAGCCAAAAGGCATCTCCTGTCCCCGTCCAGAGCCAAGCGGCATCTCCTGTCCACGTCCAGAGCCAAGCGGCGTCTCCTGTCCACGTCTAGAGCCAAGCGGTGTCTCCTGTCCACGTCCAGAGCCAAGCGACGTCTCTTGACCATGTCCAGAGTCCAGAGAGGGCTCCAGCCCATGACCAGAATCTAGAGAGTGTTCCAGCCCATGACCAGTGTCCAGAGAGGACATCATATATTGATATGATCAGATCAGACGCTTTCATACCTTTTTTTCACTAGTAATATTTGTGTGTTTTTTTAACAGGACTATGTGTCCAAATAAAAAGCTATATAGTTTAGTAATAACATCACATCTGCAGTTATGATTAACATAACATATATTTTTTAATAAAACATAAAATAAGTACATAAATTAGAATGATGTCATTGTATGTCAGTGTGAAACCTAGTGACTTTAGTTCAAAGTTCATGTTATTTTAAGTGTGTTTTCCAGTAGATGGCAGAATGTTATCAATCCGATGCATGTAACTGTGCAATTTGTTGTGCTTGTGAAGATGGATGCTTTGTGACTTTTTTTTTTACGTTACTTGAGTCGCTGAGCGTATTGTTTTCAGAGAAACATCAAGCCCCACTTTCTTTCCTAGTCACGAATGCTGCACTTTGACCACTACTCGGGGGCTATGATAGTCCATTTACTAATATTTTGATAAGCTCATAGTCTATATTAGCTACATTACCATAGCCTATATTCTGCCATTTACTTGCCTCAAACAATTGTATTATTATAATTTGCATTATTATAATTATTGTTTTTGTTGTTACATTTAATGTATTGACACTTTAATAGGCCTCTGTGAATAATGTTATCATAAAACTAAACACATTTAGGGCCAGATTTACTAAACAGGACAAATTAGTGTGAAAACGCAATCCCATAGAAGTGCTGATGCAAGTGGAAGGTTCTGCACATGATCTATGAATCTGTCAAAAATAGCAAGGAGACATTTTAATTGTTTATTATTAAACTAGTGTTCCCTTTCAGTCGGTCACGTTCGACGTACGTCGGACGTCACCGACGAATTGGGATCACTTCAGGGAGCCCCTATCAGCTTCGAGATATAGAAAACAGGCCAATGGGCCATTGGCGTGCGAGATTGGCGTGTTGATTGGCCATTGGCGTGTTCCACCCCGCACCGCGGGTATAAACAGGAAGCAAGAGCAGCGCACTATTGTCATTCACTTCGGAGCCGAACGGCATTTATAAAGCAAGACTGCTTTTCTATAAGAGAGGCTATCTATTAGAGCGATACTCCAGAGAACGTAAGGGATGCTTTGTGTTGGCGAAAAGGCACAATCAGCGCGACCGCATGCTCACCGCTGCATCTGCATAACATACTGCTGTTCTCATAGCAACTGTCGGTTCGGGGAGGGCGTTTGTCTCAGTGAGTGCAGACACAGGACTGCACTTATCTCCTGTGTGCTGCCGCGGTCTTCCCCTGGGTGCTTCAGCACTGTTGAAAGAGCGTTTCCTCAAAAAAGAGCAACACGGGTGTGATACTGCGTCTTTTTCAAGACATCATTCCACCCGTGCGTTTCTGGATGCGGTTGTTTCCTGTCCTGACGGCCACGATCCCTCTCGCATAAACATGTTGAGACTGTGTTTTTGGGTGATCCATGTTCTCTCAGGGGAACGGGATCACGTCGACTCGCTGTTCGTCTCCCCTTCCTTGTGAGGGTTTGAGTGTTCAGCGGCATGAAACCTCAAACGGGGTTGAGTCCCTTCGCTTATACCCCGATCTAGTGTCTTTTCTGGTGCACCAGAAAAGGGGCTACTTTGGCTGATAAGCCTGGGTGACCTGAGGATTACAGTGAGGCTTCCCCGCCGAGTACATCTCCGTGGGCCCCCCACTCCTCTATCGCATCGCAAGCATGTTGAGACTGTGTTTGTGGGTGGTTTATGCTCTCTCATGAGAACATAACCACGTAGGCGCATTGTTCATCTTGCATTTTTCATAAGGGCTTGAGTGTTCCGCGCGCCGTGTGCCATCTCACGGCCACGCTCACTATCTCACATGCCTGATGGTAGCTTACAGATGGGATTGCTGGTCCTTAAAAAAAAAAGGGGGACCTAGTGTTTCATTTGGGGCTTTAGCAGAGGACAGATGTCAATCGCTGCATCGGAGAGAGGGCTGTTATGTGTTGAAAATGAAGATGCTGAGATTTCCACTATAATAGTGGGTGCTCATGCTGAATCAGATTCATACTTGACAGCCATGCTTTCCCGGGTGGCTGAGGCGTAGTGCAACATGTAAATCGCATTGCCCGCCCCTTGCCTTTTCCCAGATGTGCATTGGAAGGCTTTGGCATTGTGGAACTATTTGGTGCCAAATTATGGAACACCAAAAGGGCCATATTCTTTATAACGTTTTCCTCTCTCTCACACTACCCTCATCGGTGAAGTGGCAGTGCCACTGGCAGTGCCACTGGCAGGCCACCTCCGCCCTGCTTAGTGCACGAGGGTAGTTCTGAGCTGAGGTTGAGCTGCGCACAGCGCTGGCCCTTGGCCAGACGAGTTCCACCCTGGTCCAGAAACACCATTGACCCGGATTTGGTCAGGAGCTGCTCTTCCCCCGGAGGAGGGAAAAACAGCCAGTGGTACCCAAATTCTCAAGAGCAGTTCCAATACCTCTGGGTCTCGGGAGTTCAGGAATGGCAGCGTGTGACTCTACAAAGCCTCACCACTCTCATTCCCCTCCCCACAAGAGGGCGAGAATGGCAGTGTGTGACGCTACAAAGCCTCGCCACTCTCATTCCCCTCTTCTCAGCGGTGCGAGGACGACAGTGCGCAACGCTATGCCTCGCTGCTCTTGTTCCCCGCTGAGGATGGAGGTGAGACAGGCCGTGTGCGACGCCACAAAGCCTTGCCACGTTCAGCCCCTCCTTCAATTGGAGAGTGCGCTTGGCGGTGTACAATGCTCCCATGCCTTGTCAGCCTCTGGTGCCTCTCCAGATTGCCAGCAGGGGGTGCCGGCTGTGGGAACGCACACAGGCGGCCTTCCCACACTCGCACACCCCCTCAGCAGAAGCAGGTAGTGTTGCACAGCACACTCAGACCCCACTGCAGGCTGCTACCATGCCGTCCGAGTCGGGTCCCTGCACACCGCTACGCTGCCCCGCTGCGGGTACGTCTGTTGGTCCCACTTGCACGGTCTCTGGGAGCCTGGCTAGTTCTTCTCAGCCCATCTCGCCAGCTCATCCGTACCATCAGACTCGGCTATGCGATTCAGTTCGCCCGGCGCTCCCCCAAGTTCAGGGGCGTTCACTTCACCTTCTTGTCGAAGGAGGATGCCCCTGTGATCCAGGCAGAGATCACAGTCCTACTGGCGAAGGACGCGATAGAGCCGGTCCCTCCAGCCGATATGAAGTCCGGGTTCTACAGCCTGTACTTCATTGTACCCAAGAAAGGCGGCGGGTTATGGCCGATCTTGGATATGCGATTCTTGAACCAGTCCCTTCACAGGCTGCCGTTCAGAATGCGAATGCAGAATTGCATCTTCAGGTGCATCCATCCCCAAGATTGGTTAGCAGCGATCGACCTGAAGGACGCGTACTTTCATGTCTCGATTCTCCCTCGACACAGACCGTTCCTTTGCGTTTTATTCGAGGGATGGGCATATCAGTAAAGAGTCTTACCCTTCGGGCTGTCCTCGTCGCCCCGTGTCTACATGAAAGTCACGGAGGCGGCCATTGCTCCCATGAGAGAGAGCATGGGGCACCTCAGCCGGTTGGGGTTTCAGGTCAATGGAGAAAACAGCAAACTCTGCCCCACGCAGAGGATCTCTTTTCTCTGTACGGAGCTGGACTCGGGGAGTCTGACAGCGCACCTCACCGAGGAGCGCGTCCAGTTAATGTTGAATTGCTTAAATTCGTTCAAACACAGGACAGCGGTACCACTGAAACATTTTCAGAGGCTCCTGGGGCATATGGTATCCGCAGCCGCAGTAACGCTGCTGGGATTGCTTCATAGGAGACCGCTTCAACGCTGGCTACATGATCGAGTCCCGAGATGGGCGTGGCACAGCGGATCCCTCCGTGTCCAAGTGACACCGAGATGCCGCCAAACCTTCAGCCCGTGGTCAGACCCTTCATTTCTACGGACAGGAATGCCTTTAGAACAAGTGTTCAGGCATGCTGTTGTCTCCGCGGATGCCTCATCCACCGGCTGGGGTGCCACGTACAACGGGCTTGCAGTATTCGGTCTGTGGACGGGGCTTCAACTGCAATGGCATATCATTTCCTGGAGTTGTTAGCAGTTCGTCTTGCGCTGGGCCGCTTCAAAATGCTGATACTAGGCAAGCACGTTCTGCACATTGCGGCCGTTGCATACGTCAAAAAAACAGGGTGGTCTACGCTTCCGTCGCATGTCACAACTCACTGCCATCACCTCCTGAGCTCGCTTCGTGCCATTCACATTCCGGGCCTGATCAATTGTGCAGCAGACAAGCTCTCACGACAGCCAGTGCTCCCGGAGACTCCATCCCCAGGTGGTCCAGCTGATCTGGAGTCGTATCAGGACCGCACAGGTAGACCTGTTTGCCGCCCCGGACACGATCCATTGTCAGTTGTTTTATTCCCTGACTGGGGGGACCCTCGGCTCGGATGCCCTGGCACACAGCTGGCCCCGGGACCTATGCAGATATGCGTTTCCCCCAGTGAGCCTTCTTGCACAGACACTGTGCAATGTCAGGGAGGGCGAGGAGCAAGTCCTGTTGGCTGCTCTGTATTGGCCCAATCGGACTTGGTTCTCGGAACTAGTGCTCCTCGCGACAGCACCTCCTTAGCCCATTCCTCTGAGGAAGGACCTCCTGACTCAGAGACGGGGCACCCTATGGCACCTGCGTCTGGACCTCTAGAAACTCCATGTCTGGTCCCTGACGGGACGCGGAGGTTCTAGGTGGTAGACACCATCACTTTCGCTAGAGCTCCCTCTACGAGGCGCCTCTATGCATTGAAGTGGAAACTGTTCGTCGATTGGTGCTCTTCTCGCCGAGAAGACCCCCGAAGATGTTCGATCAGTTCTGTGCTTTCCTTCCTACAAGACGGGTTGGAGCGAAAGCTGTCTCCCTCCTCCTTCAAAGTTTATGTTGCGGCTATCGCCGCTAATCATGACATGGTAGATGTTCTCTAGGAAGCTCGCCATTTTTGAAACGGGTCCTTCTCGGCAGTGGTTAAACAGGCCGTGGACATGGCCTTGTGGACGCTGCGCCCCGCCCCCTCAAAATGTTTTAGGGGCGGGGCAATGACGTCCGCCGGCCCTCGCCGGCCGCCTTACTGACCCTTACCAGTTTTGGTGGTCCTGACCCTCCCAGGGGCCCGACGGGAGCCCGCAGAAATTTGGGGCCACAAAAAGCAGTTTGTCCTTTCTCCACAGGGTGGCGCTACGCAGTCCCACTCCAGGATTACGACAGTGACATTCATTTATATGGTCGGGGTGGACACTTTCTCATCCCACAAACCCGTTATTTGTCCACTTACCCACTAAAGTGACGGAATGACCCCTAGCCCCCAGCTGACCGATGCTGACCACCGCCCCACCCCCAGGCCCCGCCCCCCATCCCACAAAACCACTATTTGTCCACTTACCCATTAGAGTGTCCAAATGAACCCTTGATCCCTCTGCTGACCACTGCCCCACCCCCAGGCCCCGCCCCCATCCCACAAAACCAATATTTGCCCACTTACCCACTAAAGTGACGGAATGACCCCTAGCCCCCAGCTGACCGATGCTGACCACTGCCCCGCCCCCATCCCACAAAACCACTATTTGTCCACTTACCCATTAGAGTGTCCAAATGAACCCTTGATCCCTCTGCTGACCACCGCCCCACCCCCAGGCCCCGCCCCATCCCACAAAACCACTATTTGCCCACTTACCCACTAAACTGACGGAATGACCCCTAGCCCCCAGCTGACCGATGCTGACCACCGCTCCACCCCCAGGCCCCGCCCCCCATCCCACGAAACCACTATTTGTCCACTTACCCATTAGAGTGTCCAAATGAACCCTTGATCCCTCTGCTGACCACCGCCCCACCCCCAGGCCCCGCCCCCCACCCCACAAAACCACTATTTGTCCACTTACCCATTAGAGTGTCCAAATGAACCCTTGATCCCTCTGCTGACCACCGTCCCACCCCAAGGCCCCGCCCCCATCCCACAAAACCACTATTTGTCCACTTACCCACTAAAGTGACAGAATGACCCCTGTTGAATGACACATGTTAATTAAGTGTATGTTTCATAAATATAATCAATATTTCTGATAAAAACCACCTCTACTGTACTTTACACACTCAGTGGAACCAATCCATGTCTGTTTCATGTCACAATAGAGTATAATTACCATAAAAACTGAATGTCCACGAAACCAGTACCAAGGGCCCACTGAATACATTGGAAATGGGATGTTCCTGTGTGAAGGTAAGCATCCCATTTGCAATGTTTTTAGTGGACTCCTTGTAATGGTTATGTGGACACAGGTTAATTAAGTGTATGTTTCATAAATATTGATCAATATTATTGATAAAACCACCTCTACTGTACTTTACACACTCTCCAGCCCACGAGCCCGCTCCAGCCCACTCCAGCCCACAAGCCCGCTCCAGCCCACGAGCCACTCCAGCCCACGAGCCCGCTCCAGCCCACTCCAGCCCACGAGCCTTGCTCCAGCCCACTCCAGCCCACGAGCCCGCTCCAGCCCACGAGCCACTCCAGCCCACGAGCCCGCTCCAGCCCACGAGCCCGCTCCAGCCCACGAGCCCGCTCCAGCCCACGAGCCCGCTGTCCCGCCCAAGAAAATTTTTTTTTGGGGGGGGGGCAAGGGGTACATGGAGGGGTACATTGTCTTGTTCTGTCAGCTTCCTGGTTTTGTCATGTGTTTCATTGTCATGTGACTCCCATGCCCTCACGTGATCTTGTGTCTTGTCCTGTCATTGGTTCATTGTTTAATCACTGTTCACAGGTGTCACTTGTCTTGTCATTAGTGTGTGTATTTAAGCCCTCATGTTTGCCATGTGTCTTTGTCGAGTATTACTATGTGTAACCGCTGTTGGTGAGTGTCTGTCATGTTTTTTAGTCAAGTCTGTTTCAGTTCAAGTCATGTCACATCAAGTCAAAGTCACCATCGGATTCTGTGTTTCACCTTGTAAATAAACTGCACTTGGGTTCTCAACTTGCCTCCAGTGGATTCGTTACATTTACACACTCAGTTAAACCAATCCATGTCTGTTTCATGCCACAATAGTGTATAATTTGCATAAAAACTGAATGTCCACGAAACCAGTACCAAGGGCCCACTGAATACATTGGGAATGGGATGTTTCTGTATGAAGGTAAGCATCCCATTTGCAATGTTTTCAGTGGACTCCTTGTAATGGTTATGTGGACACATGTTAATTAAGTGTATGTTTGGTTAATATGATCAATATTATTAATAAAACCACCTCTACTGTACTTTA
The DNA here is from genome assembly GCF_949357685.1 of Gobio gobio. Lineage (NCBI taxonomy): Eukaryota > Metazoa > Chordata > Actinopteri > Cypriniformes > Gobionidae > Gobio > Gobio gobio. The sequence continues at coordinate 83,356 of NC_137116.1, read as the reverse complement.
CACACTCAGTGGAACCAATCCATGTCTGTTTCATGTCACAATAGTGTATAATTAGCATAAAAACTGAATGTCCACGAAACCAGTACCAAGGGCCCACTGAATACATTGGAAATGGGATGTTCCTGTGTGAAGGTAAGCATCCCATTTGCAATGTTTTTAGTGGACTCCTTGTAATGGTTATGTGGACACAGGTTAATTAAGTGTATGTTTGGTTAATATGATCAATATTATTAATAAAACCACCTCTACTGTACTTTACACACTCAGTGGAACCAATCCATGTCTGTTTCATGTCACAATAGTGTATAATTAGAATAAAAATTGAATGTCCACGAAACCAGAACCAAGGGCCCACTGAATACATGTCACAATAGTGTATAATTAGAATAAAAACTGAATGTCCACGAAACCAGTACCAAGGGCCCACTGAATACATTGGAAATGGGATGTTCCTGTATGACTTGGTGCAAAAAAGGGAAAACATCCCATTTGCAATGTATTCAGTGGACTCCCTGTAATAGTTTTGTGGACACATGTTAATTAAGTGTATGTTTCATAAATATGATCAATAGTATTGATTAAACCACCTCTACTGTACTTTACACACTCAGTAGAACCAATCCATGTCTGTTTTATGTCACAATAGTGTATAATTTGCAATAAAACTGAATATCCACAAAACCAGTACCAAGGGCCCACTGAATACATTGGAAATGGGATGTTCCTGTATGACTTTGTGCAAAAAAGGGAAAACATCCCATTTGCAATGTATTCAGTGGACTCCCTGTAATGGTTATGTGGACACATGTTAATTAAGTGTATGTTTCATAAATATGATCAATAGTATTGATTAAACCACCTCTACTATACTTTACACACTCAGTAGAACCAATCCATGTCTGTTTTATGTCATAATAATGTATAATTTGCAATCAAACTGAATGTCCACAAAACCAGTACCAAGGGCCCACTGAATACATTGGAAATGGGATGTTCCTGTATGACTTGGTTCAAAAAAGGGAAAACATCCCATTTGCAATGTATTCAGTGGATTCCCTGTAATGGTTATGTGGACACATGTTAATTAAGTGTATGTTTCATAAATATGATCAATATTTCTGATAAAACCACCTCTACTGTACTCTACACACTCAGTGGAACCAATCCATGTCTGTTTCATGTCACAATAGTGTATAATTTGCATAAAAACTGAATGTCCATGAAACCAGTACCAAGGGCCCACTGAATACATTGGAAATGGGATGTTCCTGTATGACGGTGCAGAAAAAGGTAAGCATCCCATTTGCAATGTATCCAGTGGACTCCCTGTAATGGTTATGTGGACACATGTTAATTAAGTGTATGTTTCATAAATATGATCAATATTTCTGATAAAACCACCTCTACTGTACTCTACACACTCAGTGGAACCAATCCATGTCTGTTTCATGTCACAATAGTGCAATATTGCATAAAAACTGAATGTCCACGAAACCAGTACCAAGGGCCCACTAAATACATTGGAGCTGGGACGTTCCTCTGTTTCAGTGAATAAAACCCTTAAATTTGGGCTAAGGACCTAGGGGCGTCGAATGCTTGTTTGTGTGGCCCTCAAAAACAACATATTAAAGAGCCAAATCCCTCAGAGTTTGGGAAGGCCTTTAAAAAAAATCAGCAAAAATTTTCAGTGAAAATTATAATCATTGCTTGTTGCTTTTTTGACCTTTCGACCCCTAAACAGGGCCGTATGGCCCCAAGACTTTTTAGCCCGCTCCAGGGGCCCGTGACGATAAGAAAAATGGCTCCCCCTAGTCAATCGGCCCTTTCGAAGCGATGTACACGAAACCACTATGGGAAGCCCATTCAAATAAATGGGGGGTGGGAGTTTTTTACAAAGGTGCTAGGGGCCCCAAATTTTGCACAGTGGCTCCTGGGGGCCCCCCGGGCGACATACCGAGAGCGCCGGGCTGTAGAGCGCAGGCAAAAAAAGTTCAGCCTCTAACCCTAATCTCTCACTCAGGCCTCTGTCACTCTTACAAAGACAGAGGCTTTCAAGTGATTTTTGGATGAAAGAAAGCTACTTTTTTCGAGAAGGTCTTACATTTTCAAGCTTCGGGGCCGTCAGTCGGGGGCCCCTGGAGAGTCCAAATCTCAAATCTCAAGGGCCCAAGACCTTCCGTCTCCGTACAGGGGCCGTCCCACGCTCAATTTAATCACGTAATGCTTTGATGGACGCGTTGTATCTTTTTTGACCTTTTGACCCCTGAATGAGGTCGTAGGGCCACCAAACTTTTCAGCTCGCTCCGGGGGCCCGTGACGATAAGAAAAATGGCGCCCTCTAGTCGATCGGCCCTTTCGAAGGGGTGTACACGAAACCACTATGGTGAGCCCATTCAAATAAATGGGGGGTGGGAGTTTTTTACAAAGGTGCTAGGGGCCCCTAATTTTGCACAGTGGCTCCTGGGGGCCCCCCGGGCTACATACCGAGAGCGCCGGGCTGTAGAGCACAGGCAAAAAAAGTTCAGCCCCTAACCCTAATCTCTCACTAAGGCCTCTGTCACTCTTACAAAGACAGAGGCTTTCAAGTGATTTTTGGATGAAAGAAAGCAACTTTTTTTGAGAAGGTCTTACATTTTCACGCTTCGGGGCCGTCAGTCGGGGGCCCCTGGAGAGTCCAAATCTCAAATCTCAAGGGCCCAAGACCTTCCGTCTCCGTATGGGGGCCGTCCCACGCTCAATTTAATCACGTAGTGCTTTTATGGACGCGCTGTAGCTTTTTTGACCTTTTGACCCCTGAATGAGGTCGTAGGGCCACCAAACTTTTCAGCCAGCTCCAGGGGCCCGTGACGATAAGAAAAATGGCGCCCCCTAGTCGATCGGCCCTTTCGAAGCGGTGTACACGAAACCACTATGGGAAGCCCATTCAAATAAATGGGGGGTGGGAGTTTTTTACAAAGGTGCTAGGGGCCCCAAATTTTGCACAGTGGCTCCTGGGGGCCCCCCGGGCGACATACCGAGAGCGCCGGGCTTTAGACTGCAGGCAAAAAAAGTTCAGCCTCTAACCCTAATCTCTCACTCAGGCCTCTGTCACTCTTACAAAGACAGAGGCTTTCAAGTGATTTTTGGATGAAAGAAAGCTACTTTTTTCGAGAAGGTCTTACATTTTCAAGCTTCGGGGCCTTCAGTCGGGGGCCCCTGGAGAGTCCAAATCTCAAATCTCAAGGGCCCGAGACCTTCCGTCTCCGTACAGGGGCCGTCCCACGCTCAATTTAATCACTTAATGCTTTGATGGACGCGCTGTATCTTTTTTGACCTTTTGACCCCTGAATGAGGTCGTAGGGCCACCAAACTTTTCAGCCCGCTCCGGGGGCCCGTGACGATAAGAAAAATGGCGCCCTCTAGTCGATCGGCCCTTTCGAAGGGGTGTACAGCTGCTGTTGTAAATGTGGCATATTCGAGTGATTTTTAAAATTCTCTCCTTTTTAAATGCCTATTGCCTGCCGTGCACAGTTAAGCTGATGTCACCGGGGTGGCGGTGCCACCGGCTTGGGCCCGTCATCGCTGCTCGCAGCTTTAATTCTTTATTTTTAATTTTTTTTTCTTCTTTTTTTTTTTCGAGTTCTCGGGTACTTTTGGGGCACTTAACATGCTCGAAAACTCTTAAAACTTTGCACACGCGTCGGAATGCGCGACCTTCAGGGCCGGGTTGAAGCGGGTACCCGGGCGTGGCAGGGGGGCTCGACAGCACCCCCTTAAGTGGGGTCTGAAAACTTGGTCCATATATCAAACACACTTGCACGTACATGTATAAAACTCGGTACACATATAGAACTCATTGGGCCAAACAACTTTCGTGCTCTAAGTTACGTGTCAGCCCAACAGGAAGTGAGCTATTATGGGTTGTTCGGACAACGCATGCTCTGGAATTTAATATACTCCTCCGAGGCCATTGTTTCAATCAGTGCCAAACTCGGTCAGCATGAAGTCAAGACACAGAGGATGCTAAATTGCGAACGGATTTTTGATATCTTATACGGTTTGGCCGTGGCGAAGCAACGAATTTATGGCGAGAAAAGGTAAACAGGAAGTGTGTAATAACTTGTGCCAACATTGACTGATTTGGATGAAACTTCAGCTGTGTGTTCGTTGTAAGAGGCCGATCACATGGATAGGACTTTTGTGAGTCAAAGTTATAGCGCCACCAACTGGCAGCAGGAAGTGTGTCACTTTCAAAAATGCTTTGAATCACCATCTTATTTTCAACCGATTGACTTCAAACTTCATCAGTATAATGTGAAAACATGACAGATAGAGACATATGAATGAATTCCTGATATTTCAAATAATGCTGCCATGGCAACATGTCAAAGTTTAATAATGTTTTTGGCTGTTTGTGTGCCCTCCCCTCTATCACCAAAAGGTGGCAGTGTTGTATTATTTTTGAAACTCCCTTTCTCTCTCTCTCTCTCTGTGCTTGCTTATGTGATTTATGAGGACACAAATGTGTATGATGACATGGGTATTGTATTACAACGTAGTGGTTAATGTGGACATGAACTATGACACTATATCACTACAGGACTCATTTTCTAAATGACATTTGAGTTACAATTCTTATCACCTGACAGCCGTGATTTCATGTACTCATTCAGACAGAACTCTTTTTTTAAAACAGAGGAGTGTGAGTGTGTTTTCTATACATGTGATTTACAGAAGGTCATGTGCTGTGTTTGCAAAGATCACTTTTGACACATTTGTCTTTAAATTCATTATTTACTGACATAGTTCAAATTTATTTAAAAAAAAAATTCACATTATTTTCTACAAGTGTCTGTTTATAAATGTCTTTTTTTTCATAGAAAGTTTTTGTTTGAACGTGAATATTTGTATAATTCAGGGTCTGAGTTTTTACGTTCTCCTCGTAGGTGATTTATTCAATCTCCACCAAACTCGGTCAACGTGAAACGGAAGCTTAACGCATTAAAAATATTTAACGCAAATAACACAGCGTCCGTTTTTATATCCATTTTTGCTTAGCGTTACATGATCACGCTCCTATTCATGTAAATGCTTCCAAGTGCGACAAGACACAAGAGAGCGTGCTGTATGCCAGTGTCCTGTCTGTGTGTGTGTGTGTGTGTGTGTGTGTGTGTGTGTGTGTGTGTGTGTGTGTGTGTGTGTGTGTGTGTGTGTGTGTGTGTGTCAGTGTCCTGTCTGTGTGTGTGTGTGTGTGTGTGTGTGTCCTGTCTGTGTGTGTGTGTGTGTATGTGTGTGTGTCAGTGTCCTGTCTGTGTGGATGCGTCTCATGTCAGCTAATCAAGGGACACTGACACACACACACACACACACACACACACACACACACACACACTCGATGCATAGATAGACTCGCGTCAGTTTCCTGCTCACATCGAGTTCTCTTTTGCTGTTGAACAAACAATAACAAAGAGGATTTTGAGTATTCTCATATTAGAGTCTTAAATTAGTTAAATAACGTCTTAAATGAACTTTAAAGAGTTGTGAGGAAATGAGATGCGCGGGACCGCGCGTGAGATCCGCGGTTGTTCTTAAAGTGACAGGAGCACTGATGATGCCTGTCATTAATGTTCATCAAAGAACAACGGGAACAGAGAAAATTGTAGCTTTAATGATGATTAATCTATATTTCATTTATTATTTATGCAGTTAAGGAAGGTTTGTATTCTGCCCTCATAGCACGTGACTGTGTTCCATTAGACAGATAGCAAACATTTAGAATAAAGTCCCAAGGCGTACTTTTCTTGGTAATTATTCTTTACTGTAAAACTGCAAATACAGAAAATGAAATATGTAAATAAACATTACAGGAAAACATGAATACAATAATACTGTTCAATTACAGTGTACAAAGTTAACATTAAAAGGCAGTTAACTCGCTTGTTACAGTCAAAGATCCATAACAACTTGATTAAATTTGTAAATTACTTACAGTCAAATGTTTTCCGAGGATAAACTGTTAAAAGATCGCATATATGAGCTGTGCTGCGTCAACTTCGTCTTTCTCTCCTTTCTGCGCGTTCTAGAACATGCGCACTTCAGTGAAAGCAGATCGCGATTTCAAAATAAAAGCCCCGGGGGAAATAATTCGCAATATATACAAATAAAACAATACAATAATACACAAGAAATAACATTTTGATTTCTAAGAACAACACACTCCCCCGCATGGTATAATGAAATTATGCCAATATTTCTTCTTGCATTTAAAGAGTTTAGTCTTTCAGAAAGTCTCTACGATTCCTGAGAAAAGAGAACAACTACTTCTGAGATTGGTCTCAGAAAGAATTTAGCGGTACCTTGGTCAACAATTTTCAGTTCTACTTTACGAACCTTTTTGTCTGCACTTGGAAAGGTTTTTACAACAAGTCCAACAGGCCAGTTATTCCTTGGTGTCTGACTTTCTTTCAAGAGCACGACATCACCAACTTTTACATTTGGTTTCTCATCAAACCACTTTTTGCGATTCTGCAGTGTTGACAAATAGTCCCTTCGCCACCTTTTCCAAAAGGTATCGGCGAGACACTGCACTTGTTTCCATTGTTTTGTATGGAGATCCCTTGTGTCAAAATCTCCCTCAGGAGCTGAAACTGCATTCTGCTTCTGTGTCAACAACAATGCTGGAGTGAGTATTTCAGGTACGTCTGGGTCCGTTGACACTGGTATTAAAGGCCTTGCATTGATAATAGCCATAACTTCCGCCATTAGAGTTGACAAAACCTCATGTGTGAGGCGTGTAGGCTTTTGAATCAGCATACCATCCAGAATTCGTCTAGCAACTCCAATGAGTCTCTCCCAAGATCCCCCCATGTGTGAAGCATGGGGTGGATTGAATATCCATGTGCATCCTGTGTCGCTGAGATACTCATTTAACTCAGAGTCATTCACATTGATTTTCAACTCTTTGCAGGCACCTACAAAGTTTGTACCTCTATCAGATCGAAGTATTTTTGCTGGGCCACGAATGGAGAAAAATCGTCGCAATGCATTGATGAAACTCGACGTAGACATAGATTCAATCAACTCAATATGCACTGCTCTGACAGACAGGCACACAAAAATCACTGCCCAGCGCTTTGAATCTGCACTGCCACCTCTTGTACGACGTGTGACTACACTCCATGGGCCAAACACATCAATGCCCACATTAGTAAAGGGTGGTTCAGTAGATAGTCTATCTGCAGGCAAACTTGCCATCTTTTGAGTCTGCAACCTTCCTCTTAACTTGCGGCAGATAACACAGTTGTGAATGATGTTGGAAACGAGACGTTTGCTCCCTATTATCCAAAATCCAGCTGCTCTGATGGCTCCATCAGTAAAATGGCGTCCCTGGTGCGCTACTTGGTTGTGATAGTGTCTAACCAGGAGGGTGGCAACATGATGTTTCTGTGGGATAATGAGAGGATGCTTTTCTCTTTGAGACAGGTCTGATGATGATATGCGACCTCCAACTCTCAGCAAACCATCATCAATTACTGGATTTAATTTTTTGAGGAGGCTTCGTTTTGGAAGGACAACTCCATTTTCAAGGCACTCAAACTCTTCCATAAATGTTTCGTGTTGCACACAACGTATGATTGTATTCTTGGCTTGTGTCAACTCACTTGTGCTACAAGATTTGTTGCAGTAATGCCAACCTTTGCAATGAGCCTCATCCGTTTTACCACAACAGGATCTTGCAATATGGATTAGTCGAGCTATTGACTTACAGAGAGTCTTCCAGTTAGAAAACCTCTCAAATCTGTGAGAGCTTAGCTGAGCTGCAGACATCTTTGTGGCCAGGACTGAAATGTCAGGTCGTATTTCAGCATCAGGTTCCACCAATTCAAAGGTCTCAGTCAATTCTTGAGCATTGCTCTGGAGTAGAAATTGTGGTCCAGAAAACCAACAAGTGTACTGCAAACGTTCTGCTGATACAGCTCTTGTGGCAAGGTCTGCTGGGTTGTTGTTGGTATTCACATAACACCACTGTTCAGGATGTGTCGATTTCCTTATTCGAGCTACCCTATTGGCTACGTATACATAGAATCTCTTGGTGGCATTATGGATATATCCTAAGACTATCCTGCTATCCGTGAAGAACCTGACTGAGTCTATTTCCTCATCAATCTCATCCCTGATCATTTCATACATTTCCACCGCTAGCACAGCTGCACATAATTCTAAGCGAGGTATTGTGTGAGCTGGATGAGGGGCTAACTTTGCTTTCCCCATGACAAACCCAACTTGGCATTGGCTATCAGCATCAACAACCCTAAGGTAAGCTACTGCTCCTATTGCAACTGTGGAGGCATCTGAGAAGAAGCACAGTTCTTTTCTTAGTGCGGCAGACAGCGGAATAGGTACATACGGTCTCTTAATCTGCAAATGTTCCAATGTCATTAGAGAATTTCTCCATTCATTCCACTCTGCTTGTCTTTCAGTTGAAAGAGGTGCGTCCCAGTCACCCTGTTCAGATGAAAGTTCTCTGAGTAAAACTTTTCCTTGCACTACGACGGGAGCCAGAAATCCAAGTGGGTCGTAAAGACTATTCACTGTAGATAGAATGCCCCTTCTTGTAAATGGCTTCTCTTCTTGATTCACTTGGAAGTTAAAGCTGTCAGTCTCTAGGTTCCAAGAGAGACCCAGGCTGTGTTGGACAGGCAAATCATCAACTCCTAGGTCTAAGTCCTTCAAATCTTTGGCATGATCTTCTTTGGGAAATGCTTCCATAACGGTTTTGCTGTTGGATGCGATTTTGTGTAATCGAAGATTTGACTCTGCAAGCATCTTCTGTGTGCTCCTGAAGAGATTAACGGCTTCCTCAGAAGTGGAGACTGAAGTCAGTCCATCATCAACATAAAAATTTCTCACTACAAAGTGCTTTGCATCAGAGCCATGCTCGTTTTCTCCCTGCAGAGCAGCGCGTCGCATACAGTAAATTGCCACGGCAGGTGAAGGACTGTTCCCAAATACATGGACTTTCATCCTGTACTCAGTTACCCTTTCGTCTAGGTTGTGTAAGGATGTCGCCCTTGGCTGGACTTGAACCCGGGTCTCTGGTGTTCTAAGTGTGGTGTGTTCTCCACTGAGCTAACTCCCAGACAATGGAACCCAAGAGCAGAAGAGTAAAGAGTCAAGAGACTTGAGTCTTCCAAAAAATAAAAATAGTCTTTACTTGAGAAACCAAAGCACAAAGAACAAATGAACTAGGAGAGCAGAGCTTCCATAAAACAGAGAAACAAAAATAGACACAAGGGTCAAAAAATGTACAATAAAGGCACAAAACTTATCTTGAGATCTGGAGACAGGAGAACATAGGTTCAAGACTGAACATAATGGCAAGGAACAAGCACACTTATAAAGGGCAAGACACAGGTGAAGGGAATCAGGGCTAATGAGGAGAGTTCTGAGTAACCATTAAACACACTGGCACCATCTGCAGGAGTGGAGAGCACTGAGCATGGGGTTAAAGTGCCATCTGGAGACCTGGAGGGAGCATAACATGGACGCTTAAGGAGGGCACCCCCTGCAGGCTAGGAGTGGAACGGCATCCTAGAGATTGGATCATTACAGGAGCCCCTTCCCTAGGAACGGCACCTGACGTTCTTCTAACGTTTCCCTTTGGCTTGGCGAAACTCTGAGATGAGAGTCGGGTCTAAAATATCTCGAGCAGGAATCCAGGACCGCTCCTCTGGGCCAAAGCCCTCCCAATCCACCAGATATTGAACTTTCCCACGAACCATGCGAGAATCCATCAGCCTGCGGACCGTGTAAGCTGGCTGGCCATCAATGATGCGAGGTGCTGGGGCGGGTTTCTTAGCTGGAGACAGAGTAGAACAAACAACGGGTTTTAAACGGGAAACATGAAAAGTGGGATGAATCTTCATGGACCTGGGCAGAAGAAGTCGATAGGAAACTGGGTTAATCTTCTTAAGGATTTTGAAAGGGCCAATGTATCGTGGGGCTAGCTTGCGGGACTCCACCCGCAATGGAAGGTCTCTGGTTGAGAGCCATACCCTTTGTCCCAGGCGAAGCGAGGGTCCTACCCTTCGGTGTCGGTTTGCCTGCCTCCGCTGTTGTCGGGCAGCCCTCAATAAGGCAACGCGTGCTCTTTGCCAGGAACGCCGGCACCGGCGGAAAAGCTGTGTGGCAGCTGGAACATCATCCTCTGGCTCCTGTCCGGGAAATAGAGGGGGAGGGAAACCATACTGACACTCAAAAGGGGACATACCTAGTGAGGAATGGTAAAGGGTATTATGTGCAAATTCAGCCCATATTAAATGGGAGCTCCATGTGGATTGGTTGTCTGCAACCAGGCACCTCAGTGTCTTTTCAATTTCTTGATTTACCCTCTCAGTTTGGCCATTTGACTGGGGGTGGAAGCCAGAGGACAGGCTGATGGAAGATCCGATGAGTCGGCCAAACGCCTTCCAGAACCGGGAAGTAAACTGCGGTCCCCGATCAGAAACCATATCCTGGGGAAAGCCGTGGATTCTGAACACATGCTTCATCAATAGTTCCGCAGTTTGGCTAGCTGTGGGGAGCTTGGACAAAGGTAGGAGGTGACAAGTCTTAGAAAATCTGTCTACCACTACAAGGATTACCGTGTTTCCTTGAGACTGTGGCAAGCCTGTAATGAAGTCCAAGGAAATGTGGGACCATGGGCGTCTTGGAATGGGCAGAGGGCGCAGCAGGCCATGAGGGTGGGTCCTTGGCTCCTTGTTCTGAGCACAGATGGAGCAAGCGGCAACAAAAGCCCGGACGTCCCTCTGCAATCTAGGCCACCAGAACTTCCTCTGGATGTGCTTGCATGTCTTTGTGATCCCAGGGTGTCCAGAAGGGAGGGAAGCATGAGCCCACTGCAAAACCTTAGAACGTAGAAGGTTAGGAACAAAGAGACACCCTGGAGGGCCATTACCTGGACCTGGCTGCTGCCGTTGAGCCCTCTTGACTGCCGTTTCAATATCCCATTGAATGGGAGCTACCACTCTGGAAGTGGGGAGAATGGGTTCTGGACAACACTCCACTTCTGGTGGTTCAAACTGCCTTGAGAGTGCGTCTGGCTTGAGATTCTTAGAACCTGGGCGATAGGAGAGAGTAAAGTTAAACCGATTAAAAAAGAGGGCCCATCGGGCTTGTCGGGCATTCAATCTCTTTGCCTGCTGGATGTAAGTGAGATTTTTATGGTCCGTCCAGATGAGGAATGGCTGTTTGGCCCCCTCCAGCCAGTGCCTCCACTCCTCTAAAGCCATCTTGACAGCCAGCAGCTCCCGGTTCCCAATATCATAATTCCTCTGTGTTGAGGTAAGCTGACGAGAGAAGAAAGCGCACGGGTGAAGCTTGTTATCGCACTTACTTCTCTGTGACAAGACAGCACCTACTCCTACGTCAGAGGCGTCCACCTCCAACACAAAAGGTAGCTCTGGATCAGGGAGGGTTAAGATTGGGGCAGATGTAAAGAGCTGTTTTAGTCTGTTGAAGGCATGATCTGCTCTGCTGGTCCACATAAATGGCCTAGTTGAATTCCTGGTCAATGCGGAAAGAGGCTCGGCAACAGAACTGAAGTTTCTAATGAATCTTCTATAAAAATTGGAAAAGCCCAGAAAGCGCTGTACCTGCTTCACTGAAGTTGGTTGTGGCCAATCCAAAACTGCTTGAATCTTGCCTGGATCCATCTGAAGGCTGCCCTTTGATACTGTGAAGCCGAGGAAGGAAACTTCTGGAACATGAAATTCACTCTTTTCCAACTTTACATAAAGCTTATGTTTCAGTAGCTGGGCCAGGACCTGTTTGACCTGCTGAACATGCTCTTCGTAATTTCGGGAGAAAATCAAAATATCATCCAGATAGACAAAAACAAATATATTCAGCATTTCTCTGAGAACATCATTAATAAAGGCTTGGAAGACAGCTGGTGCATTGACCAGGCCAAACGGCATTACCTGGTATTCGTAGTGGCCTGTCGGGGTGTTGAATGCCGTCTTCCACTCATCCCCCTCACGGATTCTAACTAGATGGTATGCATTACGAAGGTCAAGTTTCGTAAAGATGGTAGCCCCTTGCAGAATTTCAAAAGCTGTGGACATAAGAGGGAGAGGGTATCGGTTCTTGATGGTTATATGGTTTAAACCCCGATAGTCTATGCAGGGTCGGAGACCCCCGTCCTTCTTTTCAACAAAAAAAAAGCCGGCCCCTGCAGGTGAGGTGGATGGACGGATGAATCCACTGTCCAAGGCTTCTTTGAGATATTGGTCCATGGCTAATCTCTCAGGGCCAGAGAGGGAATAGAGCCTTCCACGTGGTGGGCAAGTACCAGGAACTAATTCAATAGTGCAGTCATAAGCTCTATGAGGTGGTAGTGTAGCAGCTTGGGACTTACTGAAGACTTCCTTGAGGTCTGCATACTCCTGGGGGACTCGGGATAACTCAGGATAATGAGCAAGAGACTTGGTAGCAGTTGGCTTCATTTCAGGAACGGCCATGACTTCTGTGGATTGTGTCTCAGAAATAAATGCAGATCTCCCCCTGGAGATGTCTAGTGAGGGTTCTGAAAATGTCTCTAATAACTTGGAAGAATGGCAGAAGGCATTATCTAAAATTTGGCAGTCAGATCCCCAGGTCCTAACGACCCCTTGGGACCAGTCAATGTGTGGGTTGTGTAAAGTCAGCCAAGGGAAGCCGAGGATTAGAGGAAGTTTAGGAGAATGAATCAGGAAGAACTGTATCCATTCCTGATGTTGGCCCACCTGTAGCTGGAGAGGTGGAGTACATTGATTAACTTCTCCTGAACCCAGAGGACTGCCATCCACTGCTGTGATGTTAAGGGGTTTCTGGAGAGTCGCTGGCTGGATAGTGAGTCTCTTAGCCATCTCATAGTCCATAAAACTCCCAGCAGCCCCAGAGTCAACAAAGGCACATACTTGGTGATGTTGGTTACCATGGGTGACAGTAGCTTGGATTGTCAGACCTGAGGTTGCTGAGCAGGGGAATGTTTCTATTCTCGCCCTGGCCCCCCTCCTCCTGGGCGAGAGTTGGCTTTTCCCGACAACTCAGGACAGGCAAAGCGAAAGTGACCTGGCTTGCCACAGTAGAGACAGCATTTCTCCCTTATCCGTCGGTTGCGCTCGGTTTGGGAAATTCTGGTTCCGCCCAGCTGCATGGGCTCCTCGGGGGCACTAGGAGATGAAGGCAGCTTAACAGCGCTGGCTGACTCGAAAAATCTAGTCTCCTGTTGTCGCTCCTGCTGGCGTTCCCTGAGCCGATGATCTACCCGGATAGCCACGTCAATGAGGGACTCGAGGTCAGGCGCAGTGTCTCGGAAGGCTAACTCATCCTTGATATCAGGAGACAAAGCATGGTGAAAGGTAGCCCTCAAGGCCCGTTGATCCCACCCACTCTCTATGGCAAGAGTGCGAAACTCTATAGCGAACTCTGCTGCACTTCGAGTACCTTGAGAGAGGTGTAGCAGGCGGTGATCAACATCCCCCCTGCTGGCTGGATGGTGAAAAACTCTTTTCATCTCAGAAATGAATGTATGGCAGTTAGTTGTTACTGGAGAACTCTGGTCCCACAAAGCAGAGGCCCAGTCCAAAGCTTTACCCGTTAGGAGTGTAATAATGTAGGCCACCTTACTATTCTCTGTAGGAAAGCTGCTGGGTTGAAGCTGGAAGGCCAGGGTACACTGGGTAATAAACCCTCTGCATCTCTCGGGACTGCCATCGAACCTCTCTGGTGCTGGTAACTTGGGCTCTGATGGGAGTGGGAACATGGATCTGTCTGGAGGACCAGGGGGTGACTGAAGTTCTTGGGATGAAGCGGCTTGAGACTGGAGACTCAAAATCTGGAGAATCTCTGACAGCGCCTGGTCATGTCGCTGTATGGTTGTTGCTTGATCTGAGAGGGCTGCCAAAATACGGTCCACATTAGAGGGTGGTGAAGGTCCTTCTGCTGGGCTCCCTTCCATGGTTCAGTCTTGCTGTAAGGATGTCGCCCTTGGCTGGACTTGAACCCGGGTCTCTGGTGTTCTAAGTGTGGTGTGTTCTCCACTGAGCTAACTCCCAGACAATGGAACCCAAGAGCAGAAGAGTAAAGAGTCAAGAGACTTGAGTCTTCCAAAAAATAAAAATAGTCTTTACTTGAGAAACCAAAGCACAAAGAACAAATGAACTAGGAGAGCAGAGCTTCCATAAAACAGAGAAACAAAAATAGACACAAGGGTCAAAAAATGTACAATAAAGGCACAAAACTTATCTTGAGATCTGGAGACAGGAGAACATAGGTTCAAGACTGAACATAATGGCAAGGAACAAGCACACTTATAAAGGGCAAGACACAGGTGAAGGGAATCAGGGCTAATGAGGAGAGTTCTGAGTAACCATTAAACACACTGGCACCATCTGCAGGAGTGGAGAGCACTGAGCATGGGGTTAAAGTGCCATCTGGAGACCTGGAGGGAGCATAACATGGACGCTTAAGGAGGGCACCCCCTGCAGGCTAGGAGTGGAACGGCATCCTAGAGATTGGATCATTACAGGTTGTTGTCTTCATACCACAAAAACCTTAAATAATCTCTGTGGTCTTCACGTACTACAAAACAGTAAAACATCTGCTGTACATCCGCTGTCACTGCAATGCTCTCTTTTCGGAATCTCATGAGAACTCCAAGAAGTGTATTGTTCAAATCAGGTCCAGTGAGTAATACCTTGTTAAGTGACATGCCTTCAACTTCTGCACTTGAGTCAAACACAACCCTGATTTGATCAGGTTTCTGCGGGTGGTACACACCAAACATGGGAAGATACCAGCTCTCTTTTCCTTCATCTATGGGAGGGGCATGCTCTGCGTGGTCATTGTCAAAAAGTTTTTGCATGAATTCAATGAACTGATGTTTCATCTCAGGTTTTTTATCGAGAGTTCTGCGAAGTGATGTGAGGCGTTTCATTGCCTGATCTCTGTTATTTGGCAAACGGGACCTTGAAGATCGAAAGGGTAATGGTGCGACCCAGCTATTTGCAGAATCCTGGAAGACATCACGGTCCATGATTTCTAGAAAAGCTTTGTCTTCCCTAGAAAGACCAGGTTTGTCGTCGTCTCGCGTTGTTTGGAACACTGCACAGCCTAAGTTATCAGTAGTTTTCCTTAAACTTGATTTCCCATTGTTATCGGGTAACATGTAGTGTTGCTCTAGTGTTCCATCTACACATTCCTTCACTTGAATCTGTTTTGGACAAGGAGTGAGATATGATGTGCGACCGTTACTGAGCACATGTGTTCGGTACACATTCACACTCAAAGGGCGATGTGCTGTTCCCAAGCATACTTCCCCAACTATCACCCATCCGAGATCCAGTCGCTGAGCATATGGAGCATCATTGGGTCCATTTATTTGCTCCCTAACTTTGTGCAGCCTTAGAATGTCTCTTCCAAAAAGTAAGAGAATAGGAGCATTGGGATCAACCGCAGGGATTTGATTTGCAACTGGTCGTAAGTGTGGATAATGCTGTGCAACATCTGGAGAGGGAATCTCTGTTCTATCATCTGGCAGCATATCACACTCAATCAAGGTTGGTAGTGAGAGTTTTGTTCGTCCATCTATAGATTCTACCATAAAGTTGATAGCTCGCCGTCCAGAAATCTGATTTACCCCAGCACAGGTCTTAATAGTGTATGGGGAGAAGCTGGCTTTGATCTCGAAAAGATTGAAAAACTCTGTCTTGGCTAAAGATCTGTTACTTTGCTCATCTAAGACAGCATAAACCCGGACTGCTTTCTCTCTTTTGCCAGCAGGATACACTTTCACCAGACAAATTTTAGAGCATGATCTTGCATGACTGGACTCACCACATATCTCTGTGCATTTTGAAGTAACCGAGGTGGTTGAGATATCAGTCTGCTCCCTGCATTGCTCTTTCTCCTTGACAGGCTTATCTGCAGTTAGAAATGTTGGATCTGGGTGCAGAGCGGTAACATGTCTTTCGCTGTTACATTCAGAGCATCTAATTTGAGTTTTGCAATTTTTCGCAATGTGTTTTGTAGAGTCACAGCACCTGAAGCAGATACGATTTTCTTTTAGAAAGGATTTGCGCTCCTCTATTGGTCTCTCTCTAAAGGCTCTACACTTCTTGAGAGGGTGAGGTTTGTGGTGAATAGGACAGTGCCGATCTGGACTTTCAATTCGTGGCTGAGACGGTTTAGACAGCAGATCTAATGTCTGAGATGACACTTCTGTTCGATGTACAGTTACAGAACTCCTTCCACTGAATTTGTTAGGTTCTGCTCTGCTTGATGCTAGTTGAGTACTAGAGGTGGAGAATGAGAAACTGGGGTCATTCCTTATTTTAGCTTGATTTCTCACAAACTGTGAGAAAAAGGCAAACGGTGGGAATGCTACCTGATTTTCTTCCTTATATTTGGACCCCTGAACTATCCATTTGTCTTGGAGGCTTGTGGGTAATTTCTCCACTATTGGATTAACCCCACGTGGAGTGTCGAGATAAGCAAGGCCTGGAAGATACCCATCAGCTTTAGCACATTCCAGTTCAAGAAGAATATCTCCTAACTCTCTCAATTTGTGGTTGTCCTTGTTTGACAGTTTCGGTAGATTCTCAATTTTCTTTAGAAGTGCGTTTTCAATCACTTCAGGTGCTCCATAGCACTCCTCTAAGCGCTGCCAAGCCATACTGATTGCTGCTATTGCGTTAAGAACATGCACAGATCTTATTCTTTTTACTTGTTCAGAGGAGTCTTTTCCTAGCCATTTTACCATCAAATCCAACTCCTCTCTGGCTGTTAGATTCAGTTCTCTAGTTGAATTAACAAAAGAGGCTTTCCACGCCCAGTAGTTCTCTGGGCAGTCATCAAATTTCAGAAGACCAGAACTGACCATTTCACGTCTGATCAGATATTTGGTTAAATCTGATGTAACTGGTGTCTCTGGTACATATTGTGACTGAATAAATGATGTTCGTTTCACACCATTCTCATTTTCTGCTTCTTTCTTTACAGAATCAGTCTTTTGCTTTGTGAAACGTGGTTTGTCTACACCTGCACTAGGTGGCGCCAGCAGGGTATAATCAACACCAGCCGCAACTGAAAGCAATGGTGACTTAACTTTGGTTTCTAACGGCTCAACATTAAATGGGAGTTCTGTGAACGATTCTCTTGAGTGCTGTTGTACATACTCACAAGTACGCTGAGCAACATTGACTGGCTGCATGTCAGGAACTGGTTTTACATGAAATGTGCCACTTTCAAGCTCTTGCTCTTCTTCCTCATATGCTGCTGCTTCAGCTGAAGCGACTGCTGCTGCACGTTCAACTTGTAAGATGTGTAGACTTGCATCCAAGTCTGCTTTTTGTTTCAACATACTTGCTTCAAGTTCCGCTTTTTGTTTTATCATATTTGCTTCTTTCTCTGCATAGGCGATTTGAGCGCGTGCTGCAACTGCTTTAGCTCTGGCTCTCATAGCTGCTGAGCTTGTGCTGGACCTTTTTGATGATGACCTGGATGAACGAGATCTTGTTTCCATCTGTTGAAGAGGCTCTGTGAATTTCTTTATATGCTCCCCTTCCTCAGTTGGTTGATAGCTTGCTCCTTGTTGTTTCTCCATTGTGAGTTGCACTTTATCTTCAGGAGGAGGAACTCTCTTGGAAGAACGCAGTATCATGAGCTGTTCATGCAGTAATCTTGTTAAGCTTAGCCCGCTGTGATGATGACTTTTTCCTATTCTGCCCTCATAGCACGTGACTGTGTTCCATTAGACAGATAGCAAACATTTAGAATAAAGTCCCAAGGCGTACTTTTCTTGGTAATTATTCTTTACTGTAAAACTGCAAATACAGAAAATGAAATATGTAAATAAACATTACAGGAAAACATGAATACAATAATACTGTTCAATTACAGTGTACAAAGTTAACATTAAAAGGCAGTTAACTCGCTTGTTACAGTCAAAGATCCATAACAACTTGATTAAATTTGTAAATTACTTACAGTCAAATGTTTTCCGAGGATAAACTGTTAAAAGATCGCATATATGAGCTGTGCTGCGTCAACTTCGTCTTTCTCTCCTTTCTGCGCGTTCTAGAACATGCGCACTTCAGTGAAAGCAGATCGCGATTTCAAAATAAAAGCCCCGGGGGAAATAATTCGCAATATATACAAATAAAACAATACAATAATACACAAGAAATAACATTTTGATTTCTAAGAACAACACAGTTTGATAACTATTACATTTCTGTATAACAGGGAAGGCCATGGGTAAATATAACATTTATTATTTTGGGTTTATGTAAAGATTTTTTTAAGCTCACTTATATTAAAAGTTGTTTTTTAAAGCCTAATAAATGTTGAAATTGGGAGCTTTCAGTTATACTGTAATGTAACGTCATTAATGTTTCATAGAGAATTTAGTATCAGTGATACTGGCCTTCATTCATAAAAAATGACAATACAACACATATTTACAATATGCTGTCTTTAAATTGTTTCTAAATTAATTTGGAGAGTAACTGTAATTATTACAATATAAAAATATTACAAACTTAAAATATTAATAACTTGCGATTAATCGTGATTAATTACAGAAAAAAATGTGATTAATTAGTTAATTTTTTACTTTACAGTCATTAGCTCTGACCAACAGGAAGTCAGATATTTTGGTTTGAACGTGAATATTTGTATAATTCCTCTTAGCATGCTTGAAATTGCTTGAAACTCAACACACACATCAGAGATGTCAGTCAGTGGAAATGGGCAAAGCCTCAGAAATGGGTGTGTTGGAGGGGTGTTTATTACAACATAATCATGGTTTATGAAGACATTTCATGTGTCCCCGTAAATAAAAATAGCTTTAACAGCATACTAAACAATTTTTTAATAAAAATGTAAAAATGCAGAATGTTTTCTGTGATGGTAGGTTTAGGGGTAGTGTGTGTGTGTGTGTGTGTGTGTGTGTGTGTGCGTGTGTGTGTGTGTGTGTGTGTGTGTGTGTGTGTGTGCGATATGTAGGCTTAGGGGTAGTGTAGGGGGATAGAATGTACAGTTTGTACAGTATACAAACCATTAAGTCTATGGAATGCCATCTGCCTGTCTTTCCCCTTCCCCCTCTCTATCTGTGTGTGTGTGTGTGTGTGTGGTGGGGGGGGAGTCTCTCTCTCACCCTGTGAGTTTGTGTGTGTGCCTTTCTCTCAGTCCTTCCCCTCCCCCTCACTCTCACTCTATCATTGTGTGTGTGTGTGTGTGTGTGTGTGTGTGTGTGTGTGTGTGTGTGTGTGTGTGTGTGTGTGACTTTCTCTTTTGATCATAATTTAACCCTTTCATATAGGCTATCACAAATAACTATCACTTAAAATAAAAACGTCATGTGATGTGTTTGCCAAGATCACGTATGATGCACATGTCTTTAAATTAATTATTTACTGATATAATATAAATGTATTAAAACATAAATTTCACATGATTTTATAAAAGTGGCTATTTATAATAAACTTCCATAAAATGTAGACACGCATCTTACTCTTACCTGACACTGATATTAAAATCATCTTTGCAGTTTCTGTGATTTGGCTCCATTTATACATTTTTTATTAAAAAGAATTTATTGGACCACCCATATTGAAATGAAAGCATGTTTTATGGTGCATAAGATTGGTGCACAAACGGTAGCTAAGGTAGCTCAAAAACACATGAAGAGAAGTGTTAGAATAAAACAACATCAGCATTCGAATGGTATTCTGAACTCATTCCAATTTGACCTTTGACATAATCTGACATGAAATTCATATAAATTTAATTGATCTCATAGATGTGGCTGTTGTGGTTTGTGGTCATAGCAGCACCAACTGCTGCAGTTAATGTGGTGAATTCAGATGACTTTGACATAGTCCTTTTATGTTTTCCCATTTTAAATGCCTATTGCCTGCCGTGCACAGTTAAACTGATGCCACCGGGGTGGCGGTGCCACCGGCTTGGGCCCGTCATCGCTGCTCGCAGCTTTAATTAGGGCTCAAGCCTGAAAGGGCGCAGAGCCCTATTGTTTTCGTTAGGATTATTTAGGGCTCAAGCCTGAAAGGGCGCAGAGCCCTATTGTTTTACTTAGGATTATTAGGGCCCAAGCCCTGAAAGGGCGCAGAGCCCTATTGTTCTTCCTCAGATTATTCTTTGTTTTTTTTTTTTTGTTTTTTGTTTTTTTCGACTTCTCGGGTACTTTTGGGGCACTTAACATGCTCGAAAACTCTTGAAACTTCGCACAGGCGTCGGAATGCGCGGCCATCAGAGCCGGGCTGAAGCTGGTACCCGGGCGTGGCAGGGGGGCTCGACAGCGCCCCCTTACGTGGGGTCTGAAAACTTGGTCCATATATCAAACACACTTGCACGTACATGTATGAAACTTGGTACACATTTAGATCTCATCGGGCCGAACAACTTTCGTGCTCATAGTTATGTGTCAGCCCAACAGGAAGTGAGCTATTATGGGTTGTTCGGAAAACGCATGCTCTGGAATTTAATATACTCCTCCGAGGCCATTGTTTCGATCATTGCCAAACTCGGTCAGCATTAAGTGAACATATCCAGGATGCTAAATTGCGAGCGGATTTTTGATATCTCGAAAAGTCTGGCCGTGGCGATGCAACGAATTTATGGCGAGAAAAGGGAAACAGGAAGTGTGTTATAACTTGTGCAAACATTGACTGGTTTGGATGAAACTTCAGCTGTGTGTTTGTTGTAAGAAGCCGATCACATGGATATGACTTTTGTGAGTCAAAGTTATAGCGCCACCAACTGGCAGCAGGAAGTGTGTCACTTTAAAAAATGCTTTGAATCACCATCTTATTTTCACCAGATTTATTTCAAACTTCATCAGTATAATGTGAAAACATGACAGATAGAGACGTATGAAATGGATTCCTGAAATTTCAAATACTGTTGCCATGGCAACGTGTCAAAGTTTAATAATCTTTTGGCTGTTCTGAGGCTCTTAGCATGCTTGAAATAGCTTGAAACTGCTTGAAACTCAATGAGATGTCAGTCAGTACACATGGGCAAAGCCTCAGAAACGGGCGGGGATGAGGGGCTCTCTAGCGCCACCTTTTGACAAAAGTGAAGGGCTTCGTTTCATCTACAATCACCAAACTCAGTATATATATTGACCTCATTGAGCCGGACAACTTTCTAATTTACAGTCATTAGCTCCGACCAACAGGAAGTCAGATATTTTGGTTTGAAGGTAAATTTTTGGTTAAATCGGGGTCTGAGTTTTTACGTTCTCCTCGTAGGCGATTTATTCAATCTCCACCAAACTCGGTCAACATGAAACAAAGATACTGAAGATGCTAAAATGTGAACGGATATTGGATATCTCAAACGGTGTTTCCATGGCAAGGGATTAAATAAGGACAAAAAAGGGAACAGAAATTCTCTGTGTCTGCTGCTCTCCCCTCAATGAACACAAGATGGCAGCATTGTATTAGTTTTGAAACAGGATAAAAAAAAAACTTGTTTCTCTCTCTCTCTCTCTCTCTCTCTCTCTCTCTCTCTTGTTTGTGATTTATGAGGACACAAATTTGTATAATGACATGGGTATTACACTGGTATTATAACGTGTATGTGTGTGTGTTTAAAAACATACTAAAACAATGTTTTATTAAAATGTAACCAAATAGCTTTAAAATAATCATACTATTTTTCAGATCAATATATTTATTTTATTTAATATATTTCTTCTGAATATTTATTCTCTGTCTGCCCTCCCCTCACTTAAAGGTAGCAGTGTTGTTCTGAGGCTCTTAGCATGCTTGAAATTGCTTGAAACTGCTTGAAACTCAACACACACATCAGAGATGTCAGTCAGTACACATGGGCAAAGCCTCAGAAACGGGCGGGGATGAGGGGCTCTCTAGCGCCACCTTTTGACAAAAGTGAAGGGCTTTGTTTCATCTACAATCACCAAACTCAGTATATATATTGACCTCATCGAGCCGGACAACTTTCTAATTTACAGTCATTAGCTCCGACCAACAGGAAGTCAGATATTTTGGTTTGAAGGTAAATTTTTGGTTAAATCGGGGTCTGAGTTTTTACGTTCTCCTCGTAGGCGATTTATTCAATCTCCACCAAACTCGGTCAACATGAAACAAAGATACTGAAGATGCTAAAATGTGAACGGATATTGGATATCTCAAACGGTGTTTCCATGGCAAGGGATTAAATAAGGACAAAAAAGGGAACAGAAATTCTCTGTGTCTGCTGCTCTCCCCTCAATGAACACAAGTTGGCAGCATTGTATTAGTTTTGAAGCAGGATAAAAAAAAAACTTGCTCTCTCTCTCTCTCTCTCTCTCTCTCTCTCTCTTGTTTGTGATTTATGAGGACACAAATTTGTATAATGACATGGGTATTACACTGGTATTATAACGTGTATGTGTGTGTGTTTAAAAACATACTAAAACAATGTTTTATTAAAATGTAACCAAATAGCTTTAAAATAATCATACTATTTTTCAGATCAATATATTTATTTTATTTAATATATTTCTTCTGAATATTTATTCTCTGTCTGCCCTCCCCTCACTAAAAGGTAGCAGTGTTGTTCTGAGGCTCTTAGCATGCTTGAAATTGCTTGAAACTGCTTGAAACTCAACACACACATCAGAGATGTCAGTCAGTACACATGGACAAAGCCTCAGAAACGGGCGGGGATGAGGGGCTCTCTAGCGCCACCTTTTGACAAAAGTGGGGGGGTTAGTTTTATCTTGAGTCACCAAACTCGGTACATATATTGTTCTCTTCGAGCCGGACAACTTTCTAATTTACAGTCATTAGCTCCGACCAACAGGAAGTCAGATATTTTGGTTTGAAGGTGAATATTTATGTAATTCAGGGTCTGAGTTTTTACGTTCTCCTCGTAGGCGATTTATTCAATCTCCACCAAACTCGGTCAACATGAAACAAAGATACGGAAGATGCTAAAATGCGAACGAATATTGGATATCTCAAACGGTGTTGCCATGGCGAGGGATTAAATAAGGACAAAAAAGGGGAACAGTAATTGTCTCATATCTTGTAAAATAATATTTTGATTTAAATTAAATTAAGATTGTATGTTTGGTAATTGAACTTAGATTAATTTAAAATTACTATACTATTTTTCAGATGAATATATATATATATATCTTTCTGCCACTCTCTCTTAGGCTTTCACAAATAACTATCACTTGAAATAAAAACGTCATGTGCTGTGTTTGCCAAGATCACATATGATGCAGATGTCTTTTAATGAATAATTTACTGATATAATTTAAATGTATTAAAAGTAAATTTCACATGGTTTTCTAAAAGTGGCTGTTTATAATAAACTTCCATAAAATGTAGACACGTATCTTACTCTTACCTGACACTGATATTAAAATCATCTTTGCATTTTACTGTGATTTGGCTCAATTTATAAATTTTTTTATAAAAAAAAATTTATTGGACCACCCATATTGAAATGAAAGCACGCTTTATGGTGCATAAGATTGGTGCACAAACGGTAGCTAAGGTAGGTCAAAAACACATGAAGAGAAATGTTAGGATAATACAACATCAGCATTTGAATGGTATTGTGAACTCATTCCAATTTGACCTTTGACAACATCTGACATGAAATTAATTTAAATTTAATTGATCTCATAGATGTGGCTGTTGTGGTTCGTTGTCATAGCAGCAACAACTGCTGCAGTTAATGTGGTGAATTCAGATGACTTTGACATAGTCCTTTTAGTTTTTCCAATTTTAAATGCCTATTGCCTGCTGTGCACAGTTAAGCTGATGCCACCGGCGTGGCGGTGCCACCGGCTTGGGCCCGTCATCGCTGCTCGCAGCTTTAATTATTATTATTTTTCTTATCGACTATTCGGGCACTTTTGGGGCCCTTACCATGCTCAAAAACTCTTGAAACTTTGCAGATACATCGGAATCTGCGGCCATCAGAGCCGGGCTGAAGCTGATACCCGGGCGTGGTAGGGGAGCTCAACAGCGCCCCCTATTAAAATTTGGTCTATATATCAAACACACTTGCACGTATATGTATGAAACTCGGTACACATATAGATCTCATCGGGGCGAACAACTTCCGCACTCATAGTCATAAACTTCGCCCAACAGGAAGTGAGCTATTTTGGGTTGTTTGGAAAACGCATGCTCTGGAATTTAATATACTCCTCCGAGGCAATTGTTTCGATCATTGCCAAACTCGGTCAGCATTAAGACAAGATATTCAGGATGCTAAATTGCGAGCGGATTTTTGATATCTCAATCGGTTTGGCCGTGGCGAAGCAACGAATTTATGGCGAGAAAAGGGAAACAGGAAGTGTGTTATAACTTGTGCAAACATTGACTGATTTGGATGAAACTTCAGCTGTGTGTTTGTTGTAGGAAGCCGATCGCAAGGATATGACGTTTGTGAGTCAAAGTTATAGCGCCACCAACTGGCAGCAGGAAGTGTGTCACTTTTTTTTAAAAATGCTTTAAATCACGGTCTTATTTTGACCCGATTGACTTCAAACTTCATCAGTATAATGTGAAAACATGGCAGATATAGACATATGAATGGATTTCTGAAATTTCCGATACTGTTGCCATGGCAACGTGTCAAAGTTTAATAATGTCTTTGGCTGTTTTTGAGACTCTTAGCATGCTTGAAATTGCATGAAACTTAACACACACATCAGAGATGTTAGTCAGTACACATGGGCAAAGCCTCAGAAACGGGTGGGGATGAGGGGCTCTATAGCGCCACCTTTTGACAAAAGTGGGGGGGTTAGTTTTATCTTCAGTCACCAAACTCGGTACATATATTGTTCTCTTCGAGCCGGACAACTTTCTAATTTACAGTCATTAGCTCAGACCAACAGGAAGTCAGATATTTTGGTTTGAAGGTGAAAATTTATATAATTCAGGGTCTGAGTTTTTACGTTCTCCTCGTAGGCGATTTATTCAATCTCCACCAAACTCGGTCAACATGAAACAAAGATATGGAAGATGCTAAAATGCGAACAAATATTGGATATCTCAAACGGTGTTGCCATGGCGAGGGATTAAATAAGGACAAAATAAGGGGAACAGAAATTGTCTCATATCTTGTAAAATCATATTTTGATTTCAATTAAATTAAGATTGTATGTTTGGTAATTGAACTTAGATTAATTTAAAATGACTGTACTATTTTTCAGATGAATATATATATATTTTATAAATATTTCTTTGAATCTATTGTGCCTGTCTGTGTTGCCCTTCCCTCAATGAACACAAGATGGCAGCATTGTGTTAGTTTTGAAGCAGGATTAAAAAAAACCTTGTTTCTCTCTCTCTCTCTCTCTCTCTCTCTCTCTCTCTCTCTGTGTGTGCTTCTGTGATTTCTGAGGACCTACATTTGTAGACATTTCATGTGTACCCGTACATATATTGTTCTCTTCGAGCCGGACAACTTTATAATTTACAGTCATTAGCTCCGACCAACAGGAAGTCAGATATTTTGGTTTGAAGGTGAATATTTGTATAATTCAGGGTCTGAGTTTTTACGTTCTCCTCGTAGGCGATTTATTCAATCTCCACCAAACTCGGTCAACATGAAACGGAATGACTATACTATTTTTCAGATGAATATATATATATATATATATATATATATATATATATATATATATATATATATATATATATATATATATATATATATATATATATGAACTCAATGTACACAAGATGGCAGCATTGTGTTAGTTTTGAAACAGGATAAAAAAATCCCATCTCTCTTTCTCTCTAAGGGGTTTGTCTGTGTGAGTGTGAGTGTGTGTGTGTGTGTGTGTGTGTGTGTGTGTGTGTGTGTGTGTGTGTGTGTGTGTGTGTGTGTGTGTGTGTGTGTGTGTGTGTGTGTGTGTGTGTGTGGCCACCAACTGGCAGCAGGAAGTGTGTCACTTTCAAAAATGCTTTAATTCACTGTCTAGCTGTCTAAACAATGTTTTATTCAAAATGTAAAAATGCAGAATGTTTTCTGTGATGGTAGGTTTAGGAGTAGGGGTAGTGTAGGGGGATAGAATGTACAGTTTGTACAGTATAAAAACCATTAAGTCTATGCAATGCCCTCTGCCTTTCCTTCCCCTCCCCCCCTCACTCTCACTTTCTCACTGTGTGTGTTTGAAGGGGGGTGGGGGTTGGCCGCTTAAGCATGCATCTCTGCCTGTGTATGTGTGTGTGTGTGTGTGTGTGTGTGTGTGTGCTTGTTTATGTGATTTATGAGGACACAAATTTGTATGACATGGGTATTACACTGGTATTACATGGTTTATGACATTTCATGTGTCCAAAAAAAACCAGACTAAACAATGTTTTATTAAAAATGTAAATGCAGAATCTATTTTGAAGATAAAACTTATTCCTATAGTAAAATAAAGTTTCAGACAATGAAATACCAACTCTCTCCCACTGTTTAGATTTTTTTTTTAAATGTTTTTATTCAATCAGAATCTCACTCTCTCTGTCCTTCCCCTCTCCTCCCCTCCCCTCCCCCTCACTCTCTCTCTCACACTCTCTCTCTCTCTCTCTCTCTCTCTCTCTCTCTCTCTCTCTCTCTCTCTCTGTGTGTGTGTGTGACTTTCTCTCTTCATGATGATAATTTAACCCTTTCATATAGGCTTTCACAAATAACTATCACTTGAAATAAAAATGTCATGTGCTGTGTTTGCCAAGATCACGTATGATGCATTTGCAGGGTATATGCAGGAATCCTGAAGTAAATTTTAATACCTTTTTAAGACTTTTTTAAGACCTTCTCAAAATATGTAAAGACCTCATCGGCGATGAGAACTACTGTTGAGCAATAAAATAAAAATATATAATCATAAGCTATGACAAAAATATATATTAAATTAGGTGAGTGGATAGTTAAAAGAAATTGCAATTACAAAAAGTAATTCTTGAAAAAACATCTCTGGACTAATTTTTATAAAATCTAAACATGTTAATGAAAAGGTACAAATTACTTTGTGTTCTTATTAAATACATTTATAAAAAAACAATTTATATTTAATTTATATATGAATGTAAATAATTATATGGGCCTACACAAATAATATAACATTTCAAGATTTATAGTTTATTGTAAACATAATGTGCAGCTCTGTAAAGGGACAACAAATATATGATAGATACGTGAGAACAAGAATCAAAACTATGAAAATATATGAAAGCGCGGCACAATGCGCTTATGCGCATCCCGGGTGCAAAATGATGCGCTTAAAGCAACATGGAGTCAGAGGGCGCAGTGCAGCGCGAGTGCACATTGAAAAGTTCACGGCATAAAGAGACGATGAGCGTTGAGCGCACAAATCCTAGTCTACTATGTATATCGGTCCAAAAGGTCACTGATTATTCGTTTCTTCACAGTTTTAAATTCCGGTTATTGTGCGTGTGATGCCTTGTGTTGTCACCCGGGTGGCGAGCACAACATCGTTCAGAAACCGCTAGATAAACTCCAGGAAGATAAATTATTTTATCTACATATCAAGTATTATAACGGGAATATATCATCTTGGAGTGAGCTTTACCGAACAGCTGACTGACTGTAACCAAACGCGACGCGCAGTTTGAATGCTGAACGGAGAATGATGGACAGCTACAGTGGAGGAAAGACATTCAGACAGCTATGGAATGGCTTTAGATGACTTTGTACTAGCAAATCATAAAATAATAATAATGATTGCTGAAAGATCATGTGACAATATATATTTCTGATGATTATTTAATTACCACGACATGCCTAATCTGAGCAAGGGACTGCCTGTCTTGAGTTTTGTCGACAGACAGCGGTGGCACGAAATTTGACGGATGCGGCCGCTATGCAGGAAAAACCATAGAAAAACCCTGAGGCCATTGTTTAAACTCATCCTTCTCCAACCAGGAGTCCGCAAATTTACATTTCCCCATTTCGGAGTCTGTTTCGCAATGTGTGGAGGGCGACACATCACCTAACCGCGCATTTCGCAAAATATGTGACGTCACCCGTAGACGGTGCGCGCGCCCCGAGCTGATCTCACTGACCGAGCAAACCGGGTTTTTTTTTTATATAGTTATGGGGATGAAAATAAATATATTCATGAATACTTTTTGGAGTCAAACTCTTTTGACAAAGCTTGAACAAAATGTAATACCTCATAAAATCGTGATTAAGACTTTTTAATACCTTTTAAGGGCCTTCATTTTCCAAAAATGAATTTATCAACTTTTAATACTTTTCAAGACCCCGCGGACACCCTGATAAACACATGAAGAGAAGTGTTACAATAATACAACATCAGCATTTGAATGGTATTGTGAACTCATTCCAATTTGACCTTTGACATCATCTGACATGAAATTAATTTAAATTTATTTGATCTCATAGATGTGGCTGTTGTGGTCATAGCAGCACCAACTGCTGCAGTTAATGTGGTGAATTCAGATGAATTTGACATAGTCCTTTTATGTTTTCCCATTTTAAATGCCTATTGCCTGCAGTGCACAGTTAAGCTGATGCCACCGGCGTGGCGGTGCCACCGGCTTGAGCCCGTCATCGCTGCTCGCAGCTTTAATTATTATTATTTTTCTTAACCACTTCTCGGGCACTTTTGGGGCCCTTACCATGCTCGAAAACTCTTGAAACTTTGCAGATACATCGGAATCTGCGGCCATCAGGGCCGGGCTGAAGCTGATACCCGGGCGTGGCAGGGGGGCTCAACAGCGCCCCCTAGTAAAACTTGGTCTATATATCAAACACACTTGCACGTATATGTATGAAACTCGGTACACATATAGATCTCATTGGGATGAACAACTTCCGCACTCATAGTCATTAACTTCGCCCAACAGGAAGTGAGCTATTTTGGGTTGTTCAGAAAACGCATGCTCTGGAATTTAATATACTCCTCCAAGGCCATTGTTTCGATCAGCACCAAACTCGGTCAGCATGAAGTCAAGACACAGAGGATGCTAAATTGCGAGCGTTTTTTTGATATCTCAAATGGTTTGGCCGTGGCGAAGCAACGAATTTATGGCGAGAAAAGGTAAACAGGAAGTGTGTAATAACTTGTGCAAACATTGACTGATTTGGATGAAACTTCAGCTGTGTGTTCGTTGTAAGAGGCCGATCACATGGATATGACTTTTGTGAGTCAAAGTTATAGCGCCACCAACTGGCAGCAGGAAGTGTGTCAATTTTAAAAATGCTTTGAATCACCATCTTATTTTCACGCGATTGACTTCAAACTTCATCAGTATAATGAGAAAACATGACAGATAGAGACATATGAATGGATTCCTGATATTTCAAATAATGTTGCCATGGCCACATGTCAAAGTTTAATAATGTTTTTGGCTGTTTGTGTGCCCTCCCCTCTATCACCAAAAGGTGGCAGTGTTGTATTATTTTTGAAACTCCCTTTCTCTCTCTCTCTCTCTCTCTCTGTGCTTCTTTATGTGATTTATGAGGACACAAATGTGTATGATGACATACACTGGTATTACAACGTAGTGGTTAATGTGGACATGAACTATGACACTATATCACTACTAATACAGGACTAATTTTCTAAATGACATTTGAGTTCCAATTCTTATCATCTGACAGCCGTGATTTCATGTACTCATTCAGACAGAACTCTTTTTTAAAACAGAGTGTGAGTGTGTTTTCTATACATGTGCTTTACAGAAGGTCATGTGCTGTGTTTGCAAAGATCACTTTTGACACATTTGTCTTTAAATTCATTATTTACTGACATAGTTCAAATTTATTTTAAAACAAAATTCACATTATTTTCTACAAGTGTCTGTTTATAAGTGTCTTTTTTCACAGAAAGTTTTTGTTTGAACGTGAATATTTGTATAATTCAGGGTCTGAGTTTTTACGTTCTCCTCGTAGGCGATTTATTCAATCTCCACCAAACTCGGTCAACGTGAAACGGAAGCTTAACGCATTAAAAATATTTAACGCAAATAACGCAGCATCCGTTATTATATCCATTTTTGCTTAGCGTTACATGATCACCACGCTCCTATTCATGTAAATGCTTCCAAGCGCGACAAGACACAAGAGAGCGCGCTGTATGCCAGTGTCCTGTCTATGTGTGTGTGTGTGTCAGTGTCCTGTCTGTGTGGATGCGTCTCATGTCAGCTAATCAAGGGACACTGACACACACACACACATATAACGCAGCGTCCGTTTTTATATCAATTTTTGCTTAGCGTTACATGATCACGCTCCTATTCATGTAAATGCTTCCAAGCGCGACAAGACACAAGAGAGCGCGCTGTATGCCAGTGTCCTGTCTGTGTGTGTGTGTGTGTGTGTGTGTGTGTGTGTGTGTGTGTGTGTGTGTGTGTGTGTGTGTGTGTGTATGTGTGTGTCAGTGTCCTGTCTGTGTGGATGCGTCTCATGTCAGCTAATCAAGGGACACTGACACACACACACACACTCGACGCATAGATAGACTCGCGTCAGTTTCCTGCTCACATCGAGTTCTCTTTTGCTCTTGAACAAACAATAACACAGAGGATTTTGAGTATTCTCATATTAGAGTCTTAAATTAGTTAAATAACGTCTTAAATGAACTTTAAAGAGTTGTGAGGAAATGAGATGCGCGGGACCGCGCGTGAGATCCGCGGTTGTTCTTAAAGTGACAGGAGCACTGAAGATGCCTGTCATTAATGTTCATCAAAGAACAACGGGAACAGAGAAAATTGTAGCTTTAATGATGATTCATCTATATTTCATTTATTATTTATGCAGTTAAGGAAGGTTTGATAACTATTACATTTCTGTATAACAGGGAAGGCCATGGGTAAATATAACATTTATTATTCTGGGATATAATCATGGTATATATAACATAATATATATATAACATATATAGGTGGAGGGGTGTTTATTACAACATAATCATGGTTTATGAAGACATTTCATGTGTCCCCGTAAATCAAAATAGCTTTAACAGCATATTAAACAATTTTTTAATAAAAATGTAAAAAGTACAGCCGTACAGACCAAAAGCACAATTTGTACCAGGCTGTAAACATGTTTTATTCTGCTCTAAAGTTGGCCATTTTAACATGGGGCTCAATGAGATTCTGCTCCCTTCTGGATCCTGTCCCTAGCGGCCAGTCGATGAATTGCAGTTTGAGGCACTTCCGTATTGGCTTCAAGAGAAACTGCGGGAGGTTGCCTCATAAAATCGTGATTAAGACTTTTTAATACCTTTTAAGGGCCTTAATTTTCCAAAAATGGATTTATCAACTTTTAATACTTTTCAAGACCCCGCGGACACCCTGATATGCATATGAAGAGAAGTCTTAGAATAATACAACATCAGCATTTGAATGGTATTGTGAACTCATTCCAATTTGACCTTTGACATCATCTGACATGAAATTAATTTAAATTTATTTGATCTCATAGATGTGGCTGTTGTGGTCATAGCAGCACCAACTGCTGCAGTTAATGTGGTGAATTCAGGTTACTTTGACATAGTCCTTTTATGTTTTCCCATTTTAAATGCCTATTGCCTGCCGTGCACAGTTAAGCTGATGCCACCGGCGTGGCGGTGCCACCGGCTTGAGCCCGTCATCGCTGCTCGCAGCTTTAATTAGGGCCCAAGCCCTGAAAGGGCGCAGAGCCCTATTGTTCTTCCTCAGATTATTCTTTGTTTTTTTTTTTTTTTTTTTTTTTTTTTTTTTCTTCGACTTCTCGGGTACTTTTGGGGCACTTAACATGCTCGAAAACTCTTGAAACTTCGCACAGGCATCGGAATGCGCGGCCATCAGAGCCGGGCTGAAGCTGGTACCCGGGCGTGGCAGGGGGGCTCGACAGCGCCCCCTAAAGTGGGGTCTGAAAACTTGGTCCATATATCAAACACACTTGCACGTACATGTATGAAACTTGGTACACATTTAGATCTCATCAGGCCAAACAACTTTCGTGCTCATAGTTATGTGTCAGCCCAACAGGAAGTGAGCTATTATGGGTTGTTCGGAAAACGCATGCTCTGGAATTTAATATACTCCTCCGAGGCCATTGTTTCGATCATTGCCAAACTCGGTCAGCATTACGTGAACATATTCAGGATGCTAAATTGCGAGCGGATTTTTGATATCTCGAAAAGTCTGGCCGTGGCGATGCAACGAATTTATGGCGAGAAAAGGGAAACAGGAAGTGTGTTATAACTTGTGCAAACATTGACTGATTTGGATGAAACTTCAGCTGTGTGTTCGTTGTAAGAAGCCGATCACATGGATATGACTTTTGTGAGTCAAAGTTATAGCGCCACCAACTGGCAGCAGGAAGTGTGTCACTTTCAAAAATGCTTTGACTCACCATCTTATTTTGACCCGATTTATTTCAAACTTCATCAGTATAATGTGAAAACATGACAGATAGAGACTTATGAAATGGATTCCTGAAATTTCAAATACTGTTGCCATGGCAACGTGTCAAAGTTTAATAATCTTTTGGCTGTTCTGAGGCTCTTAGCATGCTTGAAATTGCTTGAAACTGCTTGAAACTCAACACACACATCAGAGATATCAGTCAGTACACAATGACAAAGCCTCAGAAACGGGCGGGGATGAGGGGCTCTCTAGCGCCACCTTTTGACAAAAGTGAAGGGCTTCGTTTCATCTACAATCACCAAACTCAGTATATATATTGACCTCATCGAGCCGGACAACTTTCTAATTTACAGTCATTAGCTCCGACCAACAGGAAGTCAGATATTTTGGTTTGAAGGTGAATTTTTTATTAAATCGGGGTCTGAGTTTTTACGTTCTCCTCGTAGGCGATTTATTCAATCTCCACCAAACTCGGTCAACATGAAACAAAGATACTGAAGATGCTAAAATGTGAACGTATATTGGATATCTCAAACGGTGTTTCCATGGCAAGGAATTAAATAAGGACAAAAAAGGGGAACAGAAATTCTCTGTGTCTGCTGCTCTCCCCTCAATGAACACAAGATGGCAGCATTGTATTAGTTTTGAAGCAGGATAAAAAAAAACTTGTTTCTCTCTCTCTCTCTTTCTCTCTCTCTCTCTTGTTTGTGATTTATGAGGACACAAATTTGTATAATGACATGGGTATTAAACTGGTATTACAACGTGTATGTGTGTGTGTTTAAAAACATACTAAAACAATGTTTTATTCAAATGTAATCAAATAGCTTTAAAATAATCATACTATTTTTCAGATCAATATATTTATTTTATTTAATATATTTCTTCTGAATATTTATTCTCTGTCTGCCCTCCCCTCACTAAAAGGTAGCAGTGTTGTTATTTTTGAAACTCTCTCTCTCCGTGTGTGTGTGTGTGTGTGTGTGTGTGTGTGTGTGTGTGTGTGTGTGGGGGCATGTTTTTGTTAAATATCAGGACACAAATGTGTATAATGACATGGGTATGACATGGGTATTACAAAAAGACAGTGAAATATGAGGACGTTCCCCATGTCCTCACTTTTCAAAATGCTTATAAATCATACAGAACAAGTTTTTTTTTCACAGAAAGTGAACTGCACAGTCTCCTGTGAGGGCTAGGTTTAGGGGCAGGGGTAGTGTGTGTGTGTGTGTGTGTGTGTGTGTGTGTGTGTGTGTGTGTGTGTGTGTGTGTGTGTGTGTGTGTGTGTGTGTGTGTGTGTGTGTGTGTGTGTGTGTGTGTGTGTGTGTGATGGGTAGGTTTAGGGGCAGGGGCAGTGTAAGGGGATAGAAAATACGGTTTGTACGGTATAAAAACCATTACGCCTATGGAATGTCCTCACATTTCACAAAAACAAACGTGTGTGTGTGTGTGTGTGTGTGTGTGTCTGTGTTTGTGTGTCCACCAACTGGCAGCAGGAAGTGTGTCACTTTCAAAAATGCTAAATCACTGTCTTGTTTTCACCCGATTTACTTCAAACTTCATCAGTATAAGTGACAAAACATGGCAGATGTAGACATACGAAAGGGTTCCTGATA
Organism: Gobio gobio; assembly: GCF_949357685.1. Classification (NCBI taxonomy): domain Eukaryota; kingdom Metazoa; phylum Chordata; class Actinopteri; order Cypriniformes; family Gobionidae; genus Gobio; species Gobio gobio. The sequence goes on along the minus strand of NC_137116.1, from coordinate 49,326 downwards.
TTTTACATACTGTTGCCATGGCAGTGTGTCAAAGTTTAATCATCTTTTGGCTGTTTTTGAGGCTCTTAGCATGCTTGAAATTGCTTGAAACTCAACACACACATCAGAGATGTCAGTCAGTGGAAATGGGCAAAGCCTCAGAAATGGGTGTGTTGGAGGGGTGTTTATTACAACATAATCATGGTTTATGAAGACATTTCATGTGTCCCCGTAAATCAAAATAGCTTTAAAAGCATACTAAACAATGTTTTAATAAAAATGTAAAAATGCAGAATGTTTTCTGTGATGGTAGGTTTAGGGGTTGTGTGTGTGTGTGTGTGTGTGTGTGTGTGTGTGTGCGATATGTAGGCTTAGGGGTAGTGTAGGGGGATAGAATTTACAGTTTGTACAGTATAAAAACCATTAAGTCTATGTAATGCCCTCTGCCTGTCTTTCCCCTTCCCCCTCTCTATCACTCTCTCTCTGTGTGTGTGTGTGTGTGTGTGTGTGTGTGTGTGTGTGTGTGTGTGTGTGTGTGTGTGTGTGTGTGTGTGTGTGTGTGTGTGTGTGTGGAGGGGGGGGGGGGGTCTCTCTCTCACCCTGTGAGTATGTGTGTGTGCCTTTCTCTCAGTCCTTCCCCTCCCCCCTCACTCTCCCTCTATCATTGTGTGTGTGTGTGTGTGTGTGTGTGTGTGTGTGTGTGTGTGTGTGTGTGTGTGTGTGTGTGTGTGTGTGTGTGTGTGTGACTTTCTATTTATTTTTTATATTGGACCACACATATTGATTTCAAATATATTCAACATATTTTTTTCAGAGAGTGAAATAAAAAAACTTTCTCCCACCATTTAGATTGTATTTCTTTTTGTTGTTAAAATCTTGTGAACCTTGTTCAATGTGCAGAGTGCATCTCTCTCAGTCCTTCCCCTCCCCCCTCACTCTCAGGCTCACCCTGGGTGTGTGTGTGTGTGTTTGAGTGTGTGCGCGCACGTGTGGTGTGTGTGTGTGTGTGTGTGTGTGTGGGGGGGGGGGGGGGGGGGGGGGGGGGGGTCTCTCTCACCCTGTGAGTTTGTGTGTGTGCCTTTCTCTCTCGGAATGATAATTTACCCCTTTCGTATCATAGACTACTACAAAAAACTATCACTTTAGTGTGAATAAGTAAAAAAGAACTACAAACACCTTGAATTAAATACTGGCCTTCTAGACTTACAAAATTTTGAGCAGGAAAATATAACTTTTATTTATTTTATCCTATGACATTAAAATGAATCTAGATTTAAATTACATCATGGGTGTGGCTTGTGGTGATAGTGGCACCAGTTGCTGCGGTAAATGTGGCATATTCGAGCGATTCTAAAATATTCTCCTGTTTAAATGCATATTGCCTGCCGTGCACAGTTAAGCTGATGCCACCGGCGTGGCGGTGCCACCGGCTTGGGCCCGTCATCGCTGCTCGCAGCTTTAATTATTATTATTTTTCTTATCGACTATTCGGGCACTTTTGGGGCCCTTACCATGCTCGAAAACTCTTGAAACTTTGCAGATACATCGGAATCTGCGGCCATCAGAGCCGGGCTGAAGCTGATACCCGGGCGTGGTAGGGGAGCTCAACAGCGCCCCCTATTAAAATTTGGTCTATATATCAAACACACTTGCACGTATATGTATGAAACTCGGTACACATATAGATCTCATCGGGGCGAACAACTTCCGCACTCATAGTCATAAACTTCGCCCAACAGGAAGTGAGCTATTTTGGGTTGTTCGGAAAACGCATGCTCTGAAATTTAATATACTCCTCCGAGGCAATTGTTTCGATCATTGCCAAACTCGGTCAGCATTAAGACAAGATACAGAGGATGCTAAATTGCGAGCGGATTTTTGATATCTCAATCGGTTTGGCCGTGGCGAAGCAACGAATTTATGGCGAGAAAAGGGAAACAGGAAGTGTGTTATAACTTGTGCAAACATTGACTGATTTGGATGAAACTTCAGCTGTGTGTTTGTTGTAGGAAGCCGATCGCAAGGATATGACGTTTGTGAGTCAAAGTTATAGCGCCACCAACTGGCAGCAGGAAGTGTGTCACTTTTTTTTAAAAATGCTTTAAATCACGGTCTTATTTTGACCCGATTGACTTCAAACTTCATCAGTATAATGTGAAAACATGGCAGATATAGACATATGAATGGATTTCTGAAATTTCCAATACTGTTGCCATGGCAACGTGTCAAAGTTTAATAATGTCTTTGGCTGTTTTTGAGACTCTTAGCATGCTTGAAATTGCATGAAACTTAACACACACATCAGAGATGTTAGTCAGTACACATGGGCAAAGCCTCAGAAACGGGTGGGGATGAGGGGCTCTATAGCGCCACCTTTTGACAAAAGTGGGGGGGTTAGTTTTATCTTCAGTCACCAAACTCGGTACATATATTGTTCTCTTCGAGCCGGACAACTTTCTAATTTACAGTCATTAGCTCCGACCAACAGGAAGTCAGATATTTTGGTTTGAAGGTGAAAATTTATATAATTCAGGGTCTGAGTTTTTACGTTCTCCTCGTAGGCGATTTATTCAATCTCCACCAAACTCGGTCAACATGAAACAAAGATATGGAAGATGCTAAAATGCGAACGAATATTGGATATCTCAAACGGTGTTGCCATGGCGAGGGATTAAATAAGGACAAAATAAGGGGAACAGAAATTGTCTCATATCTTGTAAAATCATATTTTGATTTCAATTAAATTAAGATTGTATGTTTGGTAATTGAACTTGGATTAATTTAAAATGACTGTACTATTTTTCAGATGAATATATATATATTTTATAAATATTTCTTTGAATCTATTGTGCCTGTCTGTGCTGCCCTTCCCTCAATGAACACAAGATGGCAGCATTGTGTTAGTTTTGAAGCAGGATTAAAAAAAACCTTGTTTCTCTCTCTCTCTCTCTCTCTCTCTCTCTCTCTCTCTCTCTGTGTGTGTGCTTCTGTGATTTCTGAGGACCTACATTTGTAGACATTTCATGTGTACCCGTACATATATTGTTCTCTTCGAGCCGGACAACTTTATAATTTACAGTCATTAGCTCCGACCAACAGGAAGTCAGATATTTTGGTTTGAAGGTGAATATTTGTATAATTCAGGGTCTGAGTTTTTACGTTCTCCTCGTAGGCGATTTATTCAATCTCCACCAAACTCTGTCAACATGAAACGGAATGACTATACTATTTTTCAGATGAATATATATATATATATATATATATATATATATATATATATATATATATATATATATATATATATATATATATATATATATATATATATATATATATGAACTCAATGTACACAAGATGGCAGCATTGTGTTAGTTTTGAAACAGGATAAAAAAATCCCATCTCTCTTTCTCTCTATGGGGTTTGTGAGTGTGAGTGTGAGTGTGAGTGTGAGTGAGTGTGTGTGTGTGTGTGTGTGTGTGTGTGTGTGTGTGTGTGTGTGTGTGTGTGTGTGTGTGGCCACCAACTGGCAGCAGGAAGTGTGTCACTTTCAAAAATGCTTTAATTCACTGTCTAGCTGTCTAAACAATGTTTTATTCAAAATGTAAAAATGCAGAATGTTTTCTGTGATGGTAGGTTTAGGAGTAGGGGTAGTGTAGGGGGATAGAATGTACAGTTTGTACAGTATAAAAACCATTAAGTCTATGCAATGCCCTCTGCCTTTCCTTCCCCTCCCCCCCTCACTCTCACTTTCTCACTGTGTGTGTTTGAAGGGGGGTGGGGGTTGGCCGCTTAAGCATGCATCTCTGCCTGTGTATGTGTGTGTGTGTGTGTGCTTGTTTATGTGATTTATGAGGACACAAATTTGTATGACATGGGTATTACACTGGTATTACATGGTTTATGACATTTCATGTGTCCAAAAAAAAACAGACTAAACAATGTTTTATTAAAAATGTAAATGCAGAATCTATTTTGAAGATAAAACTTATTCCTATAGTAAAATAAAGTTTCAGACAATGAAATACCAACTCTCTCCCACTGTTTAGATTTTTTTTTTTAAATGTTTTTATTCAATCAGAATCTCACTCTCTCTGTCCTTTCCCTCTCCTCCCCTCCCCTCCCCCTCACTCTCTCTCTCACACTCTCTCTCTTTCTCTCTCTCTCTCTCTCTCTCTCTCTCTCTCTGTGTGTGTGTGTGACTTTCTCTCTTCATGATGATAATTTAACCCTTTCATATAGGCTTTCACAAATAACTATCACTTGAAATAAAAATGTCATGTGCTGTGTTTGCCAAGATCACGTATGATGCATATGCAGGGTATATGCAGGAATCCTGAAGTAAATTTTAATACCTTTTTAAGACTTTTTTAAGACCTTCTCAAAATATGTAAAGACCTCATCGGCGATGAGAACTACTGTTGAGCAATAAAATAAAAATATATAATCATAAGCTATGACAAAAATATATATTAAATTAGGTGAGTGGATAGTTAAAAAAAATTGCAATTACAAAAAGTAATTCTTGAAAAAACATCTCTGGACTAATTTTATAAAATCTAAAAATGTTAATGAAAAGGTACAAATTACTTTGTGTTCTTATTAAATACATTTATAAAAAAACAATTTATATTTAATTTATAGATGAATGTAAATAATTATATGGGCCTACACAAATAATATAACATTTCAAGATTTATAGTTTATTGTAAACGTAATGTGCAGCTCTGTAAAGGGACAACAAATATATGATAGATACGTGAGAACAAGATTTTCTTTAATCATCTTTAAGTGCACAAAACTATGAAAATATATGAAAGCGTGGCACAATGCGCTTATGCGCATCCCGGGTGCAGAATGATGCACTTAAAGCAACATGGAGTCAGAGGGCGCAGTGCACCGCGAGTGCACATTAAAAAGTTCACGGCATAAAGAGACGATGAGCTTTGAGCGCACAAATCCTAGTCTACTATGTATATCGGTCCAAAAGGTCACTGATTATTCGTTTCTTCACAGTTTTAAATTCCGGTTATTGTGCGTGTGATGCCTTGTGTTGTCACCCGGGTAGGGAGCACAACATCGCTCAGAAACCGCTAGATAAACTCCAGGAAGATAAATTATTTTATCTACATATCAAGTATTATAACGGGAATATATCATCTTGGAGTGAGCTTTACCGAGCAGCTGACTGACTGTAACCAAACGCGACGCGCAGTTTGAATGCTGAACGGAGAATGATGGACAGCTACAGCGGAGGAAAGACATTCAGCTATGGAATGGCTTTAGATGACTTTGTACTAGCAAATCATAAAATACTAATAATGATTGCTGAAAGATCATGTGACAATATATATTTCTGATGATTATTTAATTACCACGACATGCCTAATCTGAGCAAGTGACTACCTGTCTTGAGTTTTGTCGACAGACGGAGGTGGCACGAAATTTGACGGAGGCGGCAGCTATGCAGGAAAAACCATAGAAAAACCCTGCGGCCATTGTTTAAACTCATCCTTCTCCAACCAGGAGTCCGCAAATTTACATTTCCCCATTTCGGAGTCTGTTCCGCAACGTGTGGAGGGCGACACATCACCTAACCGCGCATTTCGCAAAGTACGTGACATCACCCATAGACGGTGCGCGCGCCCCGAGCTGATCTCACTGACATATCACTATTCAGACAGGACTAGTTTTCTAAATTATATTTGAGTTACAATTCTCATCACCCAACATCTGTGATTTCAAATATATTCAAAATAATGTTTTCAGAGATTGAAGTAAAAAAAACTTTCTCCCACCATTTAGATTTTTTTTTTGTTGTTGTTAAAATCTTGTGAATCTTGTTCAATGTGCAGAGTGCCTCTCTCTCAGTCCTTCCCCTCCCCCCTCACTCTCAGGCTCACCCTGGGTGTGTGTGTGTGTGGGGTCTCTCTCTCACCCTGTGAGTTTGTGTGTGTGCCTTTCTCTCTTGATGATGATAATTTACCCCTTTCATATCATAGACTATCACAAATAACTATCACTTGTGAATAAGTAAAAAAAGAACTATACAAATACCTTGAATTAAATACTGGCCTTCTGGACTTATAACATTTTGAGCAGGAAAAGATAACTTTTCACATATTTGAAAGAGAACTTAGACTTATATAGCGCCTTTCATGATACCCAAGGTCGCTTAACAAATTACGGGATCTACATTTAAATTACATCATGGGTGTGGCTTGTGGTGATAGTGGCACCAGCTGCTGCGGTAAATGTGACATATTCGAGCGATTTAAAAAAATTATCCTGTTTAAATGCATATTGCCTGCCGTGCACAGTTATGCTGATGCCACCGGCGTGGCGGTGCCACCGGCTTGGGCCCGTCATCGCTGCTCGCAGCTTTAATTATTATTATTATTATTATTAGGGCCCAAGCCCAAAGGGCGCAGAGCCCTATTGTTCTTCCTCTGTTTCTTATTAGGGCTCAAGCCTGAAAGGGCGCAGAGCCCTATTGTTCACCTAAGGATTATTCTTTTTCTTTTTTTTTTTCTTTTTTTTTTGACTTCTCGGGTACTTTTGGGGCACTTAACATGCTCGAAAACTCTTGAAACTTATCACACACGTCGGAATGCGCGGCCATCAGAGCCGGGCTGAAGCTGGTACCCGGGCGTGGCAGGGGGGCTCGACAGCGCCCCCTAGGGTGGGGTCTGAAAACTTGGTCTATATATCAAACACACTTACACGTACATGTATGAAACTCGGTACACATATAGACCTTATCGGGCCGAACAACTTTCGTGCTCATAGTTATGCGTCAGCCCAACAGGAAGTGAGCTATTATGGGTTGTTCGGAAAACGCATGCTCTGG
>NC_137116.1:35000-37500 GCF_949357685.1 Gobio gobio | reverse complement strand
TTAACACTTGTTATACAGAGCTAAACCAGCGCACACACTTTTGTAACCGGACACCGCTTGTTAGCAGCGGCAGCTCCGCTCCTTTTAATGCAGCTGCATTTAGCGCCTATATATGGTACAATAAGCTCTGGTTTAAGGTTACATTATACAAATGTAACTTATAAGTATAGTTATACAGTTTTTAACTGTGTATATTCTGTCATGTCATTATCATGTATATTTAGTGTAGTGTAGGGGGATAGCATGTACAGTTTGTACAGTATAAAAACCATTAAGTCTATGCAATGTCCTCTGCCTTTCCTTCCCCTCCCCCCCTTACACTCACTTTCTCACTGTGTGTGTGTGTGTGTGTGTGTGTGTGTGTGTGTGTGTGTGTGTGTGTGTGTGTGTGTGTGTGTGTGTGTGTGTGTGTGTGTGTGTGTGTGTGTGTGTGTGTGTGTGTGTGTGTGTGTGTGTGTGTGTGTGTGTGTGTGTGGCCACCAACTGGCAGCAGGAAGTGTGTAACTTTCAAAAATGTTAAATCACTGTCTTGTTTTCCCCCGATTTACTTCAAACTTCATCAGTATAATGACAAAACATGGCAGATGTAGACATACGAATGGATTCCTGATATTTTAAATACTTTCTACTTTACAGTCATTAGCTCTGACCAACAGGAAGTCAGATATTTTGGTTTGAACGTGAAAATTTGTATAATTCCTCTTAGAATGCTTGAAATTACTTGAAACTCAACACACACATCAGAGATGTCAGTCAGTGGAAATGGGCAAAGCCTCAGAAATGGGTGTGTTGGAGGGGTGTTTATTACAACATAATCATGGTTTATGAAGACATTTCATGTGTCCCCGTAAATCAAAATAGCTTTAACAGCATACTAAACAATTTTTTAATAATGTGATGGTAGGTTTAGGGGTAGTGTGTGTGTGTGTGTGTGTGTGTGTGTGTGTGTGCGCGCGTTATGTAGGCTTAGGGGTAGTGTAGGGGGATAGAATGTACAGTTTGTACAGTATACAAACCATTAAGTCTATGGAATGCCATCTGCCTGTCTTTCCCCTTCCCCCTCTCTATCTGTGTGTGTGTGTGGGGGGGGGGGGGGGTCTCTCTCTCACCCTGTGAGTTTGTGTGTGTGCCTTTCTCTCAGTCCTTCCCCTCCCCCTCACTCTCACTCTATCATTGTGTGTGTGTGTGTGTGTGTGTGTGTGTGTGTGTGTGTGTGTGTGTGTGTGTGTGTGTGTGTGTGTGACTTTCTCTCTTGATGATCATAATTTAACCCTTTCATATAGGCTATCACAAATAACTATCACTTGAAATAAAAACGTCATGTGATGTGTTTGCCAAGATCACGTATCATGCACATGTCTTTAAATTAATTATTTACTGATATAATATAAATGTATTAAAACATAAATTTCACATGATTTTATAAAAGTGGCTATTTATAATAAACTTACAATAAATGTAGACACGCATCTTACTCTTACCTGACACTGATATTAAAATCATCTTTGCAGTTTCTGTGATTTGGCTCCATTTATACATTTTTTATTAAAAAAGATTTATTGGACCACCCATATTGAAATGAGAGCATGTTTTATGGTGCATAAGATTGGTGCACAAATGGTAGCTAAGGTAGCTCAAAAACACATGAAGAGAAGTGTTAGAATAAAACAACATCAGCATTCGAATGGTATTCTGAACTCATTCCAATTTGACCTTTGACATAATCTGACATGAAATTCATATAAATTTAATTGATCTCATAGATGTGGCTGTTGTGGTTTGTGGTCATAGCAGCACCAACTGCTGCAGTTAATGTGGTGAATTCAGATGACTTTGACATAGTCCTTTTATGTTTTCCCATTTTAAATGCCTATTGCCTGCCGTGCACAGTTAAACTGATGCCACCGGGGTGGCGGTGCCACCGGCTTGGGCCCGTCATCGCTGCTCGCAGCTTTAATTATTATTATTATTTTATTGACTTCTCGGGCACTTTTGGGGCCCTTACCATGCTCAAAAACTCTTGAAACTTTGCACACACATGAAGCTGGTACCCGGCGTGGCAGGGGGGCTCGACAGCGCCCCCTAAAGTGGTGTCTGAAAACTTGGTCTATATATCAAACACACTTGCACGTACATGTATGAAACTCGGTACACATATAGACCTCATCGGGCCAAACAACTTTCGTGCTCATAGTTATGCGTCAGCCCAACAGAAAGTGAGCTAATATGGGTTGTTCTGAAAACGCATGCTCTGGAATTTAATATACTCCTCCGAGGCCATTGTTTCAATCAGTGCCAAACTCAGTCAGCATGAAGTCAAGACACAGAGGATGCTAAATTGCGAACGGATTTTTGATATCTTAAACGGTTTGGCCGTGGCGAAGCAACGAATTTATGGCGAGAAAAGGTAAACAGGAAGTGTGTAATAACTTGTGCAAACATTGACTGATTTGGATGAAACTTCAGCTGTGTGTTCGTTGTAAGAGGCCGATCACATGGA
>NC_137116.1:0-32500 GCF_949357685.1 Gobio gobio | reverse complement strand
ATTTTCCTATGATCGAACTACATCGATCTGTGCTCGGCAAGTTGGCCTTCCGGACGACATATATCGATCTAACATCGTTTTAAAAGGTAATCAATCGATTGTATCGATCATAGGAAATAACGCATTGGATTTAAGCACGTCAGACTTTATATGGATGTTTTTTCTTAGCACTTTTAATGATAAAGGCGTTAAACGTTACTCGATTCAGTCTGCCTATCTGTGACATCATCGCAACGCACCAGCAGCAGCGCTCATTGAAATGAATGGGATCGTGTCGCTTTGTCGCTGCGTGTCGCTGGCGGTGTGAACGGGGCTTGAGAAAACAAAACATAGCATGGCGGATGGCAGAGGAGAAGCCAACGAGCGAGAAATTATCAAGCCACCAGGAGAAAGAGCTACCTGTACTTTCAACCCTTGCTTGTTACCTGTGCATTCCTGGCACCAGTGTGCCAGCAGAGCGAGTTTTTAGTACTGCTGGCGACATAGTGAACGCACAGAGAAGTGTTCTGCGGTCAGATCATGTTGATATTTTTGAAAAAGAAATCTGTAGAGTCATTGAAGAGTAGTTGGTTACATTTTATCTTTTGTTAAATATTGTTTGTTTATTAAACTGAGAGTAGTAGCAGGCCAGTTTATTAAATCTGAAGAAATGTTGGTTGCACTTTATTTTTGATATTAATATTGTATTTTTATTATTTTAATGTTGAAAAACAACAGCAAAAGTAGCAGGTAAACTTACTATTAATTAAACCTGAAGAGAAGTCAGTTGCACTTTATTTTTTATATTAATATTGTAATATTTTTATGTTGGAAAACAAAAGCAGAAGTAGCAGGTTAACCTACTGTTGAAATGTTGGTTGCACTTACTGTGCTTTTATTGAATATGTATTGAATATTGAAAATGAGAGCAGAAAAGGTTATCTTCCTGTTAATTCAACCTAAACTGTTGGTTGCACTTTATTCAAATAAATTTTTTTTTTATTATTAAATTGTTATGTAATTGTTGTTTACTTGTTTGTTTATATCCATAATTAATTGATATACCGGATTCCCTTACAAGAAACAACAGGAATCTTGGAAATTTCACCTGCACTGACCAGTATCCAGATATTTATTTCAGTCACACAATTTTTGGCTAAAAAGTTAGTGAATCGATTTCAAGTCACTGAATCGTTTCGGATCGTATCGTTCTAAATTAACCAATATCGTCCTTGAATCGTATCGACAACCTCAAATCGTGATACGAATCGTATCGTTGTTAAAACGAATCGTTACACCCCTAATAAAAACCATTAAGTCTATGGAATGCCCTCTGCCTGTCTTTCCCCTTCCCCCTCACTCTCACCCTGTGAGTTTGTGTGTGTGCCTTTCTCTCAGTCCTTCCCCTCCCCCTCTCCCTCACTCTCACTCTATCACTGTGTGTGTGTGTGTGTGTGTGTGTGTGTGTGTGTGTGTGTGTGTGTGTGTGTGTGTGTGTGTGTGTGTGTGTGTGTGTGACTTTCTCTCTTGATGATGATAATTTAACCCTTTTTATAAAGGCTATCACAAATAACTTTCACTTGAAATAAAAACGTCATGTGATGTGTTTGCCAAGATCACGGATGATGCATATGTCTTTAAATTAATTATTTACTGATATAATATAAATGTATTAAAACATAAATTTCACATGATTTTATAAAAGTGGCTATTTATAATAAACTTCCATAAAATGTAGACACGCATCTTACTCTTACCTAACACTGATATTAAAATCATCTTTGCTGTTTCTGTGATTTGGTTCCATTTATTAATTTGGTCATTTATTTTTTATATTGGACCACACATATTGATTTCAAATATATTCAAAATAATTTTTTCAGAGAGTGAAATAAAAAAAACTTTCTCCCACCATTTAGATTTTATTTCTTTTTGTTGTTAAAATCTTGTGAATCTGGTTCAATGTGCAGATTGCCTCTCTCTCAGTCCTTCCCCTCCCCCCTCACTCTCAGGCTCACCCTGTGTGTGTGTTTGAGTGTGTGTGCGCGCACGTGTGTGTGTGTGGGGGGGGGGGGTGTCTCTCTCACCCTGTGAGTTTGTGTGTGTGCCTTTCTCTCTGGGAAAGATAATTTAACCCTTTCGTATCATAGACTATCACAAAAAACTATCACTTTAGTGTGAATTAGTAAAAAAGAACTACAAACACCTTGAATTAAATACTGGCCTTCTGGACTTACAAAATTTTGAGCAGGAAAAGATAACTTTTATCTATTTTATCCTATGACATTAAAATTAATCTAGATTTAAATTACATCATGGGTGTGGCTTGTGGTGATAGTGGCACCAGTTGCTGCGGTAAATGTGGCATATTCGAGCGATTCTAAAATATTCTCCTGTTTAAATGCATATTGCCTGCCGTGCAGAGTTAAGCTGATGCCACCGGCGTGGTGGTGCCACCGGCTTGGGCCCGTCATCGCTGCTCGCAGCTTTAATTAGGGCTCAAGCCTGAAAGGGCGCAGAGCCCTATTGTTTTCCTTAGGATTATTATTATTATTATTATTAGGGCCCAAGCCCTGAAAGGGCGCAGAGCCCTATTGTTCTTCCTCAGATTATTCTTTTTTTTTTTTTTGTTTTTTTTTTTTTCGACTTCTCGGGTACTTTTGGGGCACTTAACATGCTCGAAAACTCTTGAAACTTCGCACAGGCGTCGGAATGCGCGGCCATCAGAGCCGGGCTGAAGCTGGTACCCGGGCGTGGCAGGGGGGCTCGACAGCGCCCCCTAAAGTGGGGTCTGAAAACTTGGTCCATATATCAAACACACTTGCACGTACATGTATGAAACTTGGTACACATATAGACCTCATCGGGCCAAACAACTTTCGTGCTCATAGTTATGTGTCAGGCCAACAGGAAGTGAGCTATTATGGGTTGTTCTGAAAACGCATGTTCTGGAATTTAATATACTCCTCCGAGGCCATTGTTTCGATCATTGCCAAACTCGGTCAGCATTAAGTGAACATATTCAGGATGCTAAATTGCGAGCGGATTTTTGATATCTCGAAAAGTCTGGCCGTGGCGATGCAACGAATTTATGGCGAGAAAAGGGAAACAGGAAGTGTGTTTTAACTTGTGCAAACATTGACTGGTTTGGATGAAACTTCAGCTGTGTGTTCGTTGTAAGAGGCCGATCACATGGATATGACTTTTGTGAGTCAAAGTTATAGCGCCACCAACTGGCAGCAGGAAGTGTGTCACTTTCAAAAATGCTTTGAATCACCATATTTTTTTCACCCGATTTATTTCAAACTTCATCAGTATAATGTGAAAACATGACAGATAGAGACGTATGAAATGGATTCCTGAAATTTCAAATACTGTTGCCATGGCAACGTGTCAAAGTTTAATAATCTTTTGGCTGTTCTGAGGCTCTTAGCATGCTTGAAATTGCTTGAAACTGCTTGAAACTCAACACACACATCAGAGATGTCAGTCAGTACACATGGGCAAAGCCTCAGAAACGGGTGGGGATGAGGGGCTCTCTAGCGCCACCTTTTGACAAAAGTGAAGGGCTTCGTTTCATCTACAATCACCAAACTCAGTATATATATTGACCTCATCGAGCCGGACAACTTTCTAATTTACAGTCATTAGCTCCGACCAACAGGAAGTCAGATATTTTGGTTTGAAGGTGAATGTTTGGTTAAATCGGGGTCTGAGTTTTTACGTTCTCCTCGTAGGCGATTTATTCAATCTCCACCAAACTCGGTCAACATGAAACAAAGATACTGAAGATGCTAAAATGTGAACGGATATTGGATATCTCAAACGGTGTTTCCATGGCAAGGGATTAAATAAGGACAAAAAAGGGGAACAGAAATTCTCTGTGTCTGCTGCTCTCCCCTCAATGAACACAAGATGGCAGCATTGTATTAGTTTTGAAGCAGGATAAAAAAAAAACTTGTTTCTCTCTCTCTCTCTCTCTCTCTCTCTTGTTTGTGATTTTTGAGGACACAAATTTGTATAATGACATGGGTATTACACTGGTATTACAACGTGTATGTGTGTGTGTTTAAAAACATACTAAAACAATGTTTTATTCAAATGTAACCAAATAGCTTTAAAATAATCATACTATTTTTCAGATCAATATATTTATTTTATTTAATATATTTCTTCTGAATATTTATTCTCTGTCTGCCCTCCCCTCACTAAAAGGTAGCAGTGTTGTTATTTTTGAAACTCTCTCTCTCCGTGTGTGTGTGTGTGTGTGTGTGTGTGTGTGTGTGTGTGTGTGTGTGTGTGTGTGTGTGTGTGGGTGTGTGTATGTGTGTGTGTGTGTGTGTGTGTGTGTGTGCTTGTTTATGTGATTTATTAGGGACACAAATTTGTATAATGACATGGGTATTACACTGTTATTACAACGTAGTGGTTAATGAGGACATTTCATGTGTCCACATAATAAAAATATCTTTAAAAACATACTAAATAATGTATTATTAAAATGTAACCAAGTAGCTTTAAAAATATACTACAAATTACAATGAAAACATGGTTTATGAGAATATTTCCTGTGTCCCATAAATGAAATAGCTTTAAGGGGTTTGTGTGTCTGTGTGTCTGTGTGTCTGTGTGTGTGTGTGTGTGTGTGTGTGTGTGTGTGTGTGTGTGTGTGTGTGTGTGTGTGTGTGTGTGTGTGTGTGTGTGTGTGTGTGTGTGTGGGCATGTTTTTGTGAAATATCAGGACACAAATGTGTATAATGACATGGGTATGACATAGGTATTACAAAAAGAGGGTGAAATATGAGGACGTTCCCCATGTCCTCACTTTTCAAAATGCTTATAAATCACAGAACAAGGTTTTTTTTATAGAAAGTGAACTGCACAGTCTCCTGTGATGGGTAGGTTTAGGGGCAGTGTGTGTGTATGTGTGTGTGTGTGTGTGTGTGTGTGTGTGTGTGTGATGGGTAGGTTTAGGGGCAGTGTAAGGGGATAGAAAATACGGTTTGTACGGTATAAAAACCATTACGCCTATGGAATGTCCTCACATTTCACAAAAACAAACATGTGTGTGTGTGTGTGTGTGTGTGTGTGTGTGTGTGTGTGTGTGTGTCCACCAACTGGCAGCAGGAAGTGTGTCACTTTCAAAAATGCTAAATCTCTGTCTTGTCTTCACCCGATTTACTTCAAACTTCATCAGTATAATGACAAAACATGGCAGATGTAGACATACGAATGGATTCCTGATATTTTACATACTGTTGCCATGGCAGTGTGTCAAAGTTTAATCATCTTTTGGCTGTTTTTGAGGCTCTTAGCATGCTTGAAATTGCTTGAAACTCAACACACACATCAGAGATGTCAGTCAGTGGAAATGGGCAAAGCCTCAGAAATGGGTGTGTTGGAGGGGTGTTTATTACAACATAATCATGGTTTATGAAGACATTTCATGTGTCCCCGTAAATCAAAATAGCTTTAAAAGCATACTAAACAATGTTTTAATAAAAATGTAAAAATGCAGAATGTTTTCTGTGATGGTAGGTTTAGGGGTAGTGTGTGTGTGTGTGTGTGTGTGTGTGTGTGTGTGTGTGTGTGTGTGTGTGTGTGTGTGTGTGTGTGTGTGTGTGTGTGTGTGTGTGTGTGTGTGCGATATGTAGGCTTAGGGGTAGTGTAGGGGGATAGAATTTACAGTTTGTACAGTATAAAAACCATTAAGTCTATGGAATGCCCTCCGCCTGTCTTTCCCCTTCCCCCTCTCTATCACTCTCTGTGTGTGTGTGTGTGTGTGTGTGTGTGGAGGGGGGGGGGGCTCTCTCTCTCACCCTGTGAGTATGTGTGTGTGCCTTTCTCTCAGTCCTTCCCCTCCCCCTCACTCTCCCTCTATCATTGTGTGTGTGTGTGTGTGTGTGTGTGTGTGTGTGTGTGTGTGTGTGTGTGTGTGTGTGTGTGTGTGTGTGTGTGTGTGTGTGTGTGACTTTCTCTATTTATTTTTTATATTGGACCACACATATTGATTTCAAATATATTCAACATATTTTTTTCAGAGAGTGAAATAAAAAAAACTTTCTCCCACCATTTAGATTTTATTTCTTTTTGTTGTTAAAATCTTGTGAACCTTGTTCAATGTGCAGATTGCCTCTCTCTCAGTCCTTCCCCTCCCCCCTCACTCTCAGGCTCACCCTGGGTGTGTGTGTGTGTTTGATTGTGTGCGCGCACGTGTGTGTGTGGTGTGTGTGTGTGTGTGTGTGTGTGTGTGTGTGGGGGGGGGGGGTGTCTCTCTCACCCTGTGAGTTTGTGTGTGTGCCTTTCTCTCTCGGAATGATAATTTACCCCTTTCGTATCATAGACTATCACAAAAAACTATCACTTTAGTGTGAATAAGTAAAAAAGAACTACAAACACCTTGAATTAAATACTGGCCTTCTGGACTTACAAAATTTTGAGCAGGAAAATATAACTTTTATTTATGTTATCCTATGACATTAAAATTAATCTAGATTTAAATTACATCATGGGTGTGGCTTGTGGTGATAGTGGCACCAGTTGCTGCAGTAAATGTGGCATATTCGAGCGATTCTAAAATATTCTCCTGTTTAAATGCATATTGCCTGCCGTGCACAGTTAAGCTGATGCCACCGGCGTGGCGGTGCCACCGGCTTGGGCCCGTCATGGCTGCTCGCAGCTTTAATTATTATTATTATTTTTTTTATCGACTAAATGGGCACTTTTGGGGCCCTTACCATGCTCAAAAACTCTTGAAACTTTTCAGATACGTCAGAATCTGCGGCCATCAGGGCCGGGCTGAAGCTGATACCCGGGCGTGGCAGGGGGGCTCAACAGCGCCCCCTATTAAAATTTGGTCTATATATCAAACACACTTGCACGTATATGTATGAAACTCGGTACACATATAGATCTCATTGGGGCGAACAACTTCCGCACTCATAGTCATAAACTTCGCCCAACAGGAAGTGAGCTATTTTGGGTTGTTCGGAAAACGCATGCTCTGGAATTTAATATACTCCTCCGAGGCAATAGTTTCGATCATTGCCAAACTCGGTCAGCATTAAGACAAGATATTCAGGATGCTAAATTGCGAGCGGATTTTTGATATCTCAATCGGTTTGGCCGTGGCGAAGCAACGAATTTATGGCGAGAAAAGGGAAACAGGAAGTGTGTTATAACTTGTGCAAACATTGACTGATTTGGATGAAACTTCAGCTGTGTGTTTGTTGTAGGAAGCCGATCGCAAGGATATGACGTTTGTGAGTCAAAGTTATAGCGCCACCAACTGGCAGCAGGAAGTGTGTCACTTTTTTTAAAAAAATGCTTTAAATCACTGACTTATTTTGACCCGATTGACTTCAAACTTCATCAGTATAATGTGAAAACATGGCAGATATAGACATATGAATGGATTTCTGAAATTTCCAATACTGTTGCCATGGCAACGTGTCAAAGTTTAATAATGTCTTTGGCTGTTTTTGAGACTCTTAGCATGCTTGAAATTGCATGAAACTTAACACACACATCAGAGATGTTAGTCAGTACACATGGGCAAAGCCTCAGAAACAGGTGGGGATGAGGGGCTCTTTAGCGCCACCTTTTGACAAAAGTGAAGGGCTTCGTTTCATCTACAATCACCAAACTCAGTATATATATTGACCTCATCGAGCCGGACAACTTTCTAATTTACAGTCATTAGCTCCGACCAACAGGAAGTCAGATATTTTGGTTTGAACGTGAATATTGGTATAATTCAGGCTCTGAGTTTTTACGTTCTCCTCGTAGGCGATTTATTCAATCTCCACCAAACTCGGTCAACATGAAACAAAGATACGGAAGATGCTAAAATGCGAACGGATTTTATATATCTCAAACGGTGTTGCCATGCCGAGGGATTAAATAAGGACAAAAAAGGGGAATGTGTGCTGCCCTTCCCTCAATGAACACACGATGGCAGCATTGTCTTAGTTTTGAAGCAGGATAAAAAAAAAACTTGTTTCTCTCTCTCTCTCTCTCTCTCTCTCTCTCTCTCTCTCTCTCTCTCTCTCTCTCTCTGTGTGTGTGTGTGTGTGTGTGTGTGTGTGCTTCTGTGATTTCTGAGGACATACATTTGTAGACATTTCATGTGTCCCCGTACATATATTGTTCTCTTCGAGCCGGACAACTTTCTAATTTAACTAATCTAATTTAACTAATTTAAAACTTTCTAATTTTAAATAAAAACGTCATGTGCTGTGTTTGCCAAGATCACGTATGATGCATATGCAGGGTATATGCAGGAATCCTGAAGTAAATTTTAATACCTTTTTAAGACTTTTTTAAGACCTTCTCAAAATATTTAAAGACCTCATCGGCGATGAGAACTACTGTTGAGCAATAAAATAAAAATATATAATCATAAGCTATAACAAAAATATATATTAAATTAGGTGAGTGGATAGTTAAAAAAATTTGCAATTACAAAAAGTAATTCTTGAAAAAACATCTCTGGACTAATTTTATAAAATCTAAAAATGTTAATGAAAAGGTACAAATTACTTTGTGTTCTTATTAAATACATTTATAAAAAAAAAACTATTTATATTTAATTTATATATGAATGTAAATAATTATATGGGCCTACACAAATAATATAACATTTCAAGATTTATAGTTTATTGTAAACGTAATGTGCAGCTCTGTAAAGGGGCAACAAATATATGATAGATACGTGAGAACAAGATTTTTTTTAATCATCTTTAAGTGCACAAAACTATGAAAATATATGAAAGCGTGGCACAATGCGCTTATGCACATCCCGGGTGCAGAATGATGCGCTTAAAGCAACATGGAGTCAGAGGGCGCAGTGCACCGCGAGTGCACATTAAAAAGTTCACGGCATAAAGAGACGATGAGCGTTGAGCGCACAAATCCTAGTCTACTATGTATATCGGTCGGTTTCTTCACAGTTTTAAATTCCGGTTATTGTGCGTGTGATGCCTTGTGTTGTCACCCGGGTAGGGAGCACAACATCGTTCAGAAACCGCTAGATAAACTCCAGGAAGATAAATTATTTTATCTGCATATCAAGTATTATAACGGGAATATATCATCTTGGAGTGAGCTTTACCGAGCAGCTTACTGACTGTAACCAAACACGACGCACAGTTTGAATGCTGAACGGAGAATGATGGACAGCTACAGCGGAGGAAAGACATTCAGCTATGGAATGGCTTTAGATGACTTTGTACTAGCAAATCATAAAATAATAATAATGATTGCTGAAAGATCATGTGACATTATATATTTCTGATGATTATTTAATTACCACGACATGCCTAATCTGAGCAAGGGACTGCCTGTCTTGAGTTTTGTTGACAGACAGAGGTGGCACGAAATTTGACGGATGCGGCCGCTATGCAGGAAAAACCATAGAAAAACCCTGCGGCCATTGTTTAAACTCATCCTTCTCCAACCAGGAGTCCGCAAATTTACATTTCCCCATTTCGGAGTCTGTTTCGCAACGTGTGGAGGGCGACACATCACCTAACCGCGCATTTCGCAAAATATGTGACGTCACCCGTAGACGGTGCGCGCGCCCCGAGCTGATCTCACTGACCGAGCAAACCGTTTTTTTTTTTATATAGTTATGGGGATGAAAATAAATATATTCATGAATACTTTTTGGAGTCAAACTCTTTTGACAAAGCTTGAACAAAATTTAATACCTCATAAAATCGTGATTAAGACTTTTTAATACCTTTTAAGGGCCTTCATTTTCCAAAAATGAATTTATCAACTTTTAATACTTTTCAAGACCCCGCGGACACCCTGATATGCATATGAAGAGAAGTGTTACAATAATACAACATCAGCATTTGAATGGAATTGTGAACTCATTCCAATTTGACCTTTGACATCATCTGACATGAAATTAATTTAAATTTATTTGATCTCATAGATGTGGCTGTTGTGGTCATAGCAGCACCAACTGCTGCAGTTAATGTGGTGAATTAAGATGAATTTGACATAGTCCTTTTAAGTTTTCCCATTTTAAATGCCTATTGCCTGCAGTTCACTGACACTGACACACACACACACACACACACACACACACACACACACACACACACTCGACGCATAGATAGACACGCGTTAGTTTCCTGCTCACATCGAGTTCTCTTTTGCTCTTGAACAACCAATAACACAGAGGATTTTGAGTATTCTCATATTAGAGTCTTAAATTAGTTAAATAACGTCTTAAATTAACTTTAAAGAGTTGTGAGGAAATGAGATGCGCGGGACAGCGCGTGAGATGCGCGCCTGTTCTTAAAGTGACAGTAGCACTGATGATGCCTGTCATTAATGTTCATCAAAGAACAACGGGAACAGAGAAAATTGTAGCTTTAATGATGATTCATCTATATTTGATTTATTATTTATGCAGTTAAGGAAGGTTTGATAACTATTACATTTCTGTATAACAGGTAAGGCCATGGGTAAATATAACATTTATTATTTTGGGTTTATGTAAAGATTGTTTTAAGTTCACTTAAATTAAAAGTTGTTTTTTAAAGCCTAATAAATGTTGAAATTGGGAGCTTTCAGTTATACTGTAATGTAACGTCATTAATGTTTCATAGAGACTTTAGTATCAGTGATACTGGCCTTCATTCATAAAAAATGACAACACAACACATATTTACAATATGCTGTCTTTAAATTGTTTCTAAATTAATTTGGAGAGTAACTGAAATTATTACAATATCAAAATATTAAAAACGTAAAATATTAAAAACTTGCGATTAATCGCGATTAATTACAGAAAAAAATTTGATTAATTAGTTAATTTTTTTGTTAACGATGCCCAGCACTAATATATATATTATAAATATTTCTTTGAATAATCTATTGTGCCTGTGTGTGCTGCCCTTCTCTCAATGAACAAAAGATGGCAGCATTGTGTTAGTTTTGAAACAGGATATAAAAAACATTCCATGTCTTTCTTTCTGCCACTCTCTCTTAGGCTTTCACAAATAACTATCACTTGAAATAAAAACGTCATGTGCTGTGTTTGCCAAGATCACATATGATGCAGATGTCTTTTAATGAATAATTTACTGATATAATTTAAATGTATTAAAAGTAAATTTCACATGGTTTTCTAAAAGTGGCTGTTTATAATAAACTTCCATGAAATGTAGACACGTATCTTACTCTTACCTGACACTGATATTAAAATCATCTTTGCATTTTACTGTGATTTGGCTCAATTTATAAATTTTTTTATAAAAAAAAATTTATTGGACCACCCATATTGAAATGAAAGCACGCTTTATGGTGCATAAGATTGGTGCACAAACGGTAGCTAAGGTAGGTCAAAAACACATGAAGAGAAATGTTAGGATAATACAACATCAGCATTTGAATGGTATTGTGAACTCATTCCAATTTGACCTTTGACATCATCTGACATGAAATTAATTTAAATTTAATTGATCTCATAGATGTGGCTGTTGTGGTTCGTTGTCATAGCAGCACCAACTGCTGCAGTTAATGTGGTGAATTCAGATGACTTTGACATAGTCCTTTTAGTTTTTCCAATTTTAAATGCCTATTGCCTGCTGTGCACAGTTAAGCTGATGCCACCGGCGTGGCGGTGCCACCGGCTTGGGCCCGTCATCGCTGCTCGCAGCTTTAATTATTATTATTATTATTCTTATCGACTACTTTGGCACTTTTGGGGCTCTTACCATACTCAAAAACTCTTGAAACTTTGCAGATACATCGGAATCTGCGGCCATCAGAGGCGGGCTGAAGCTGGTACCCGGGCGTGGTAGCGGGGCTCAACAGCGCCCCCTAGGAAAAACTTTGTCCATATATCAAACACACTTGCACGTACATGTATGAAACTCGGTAGACATATAGATCTCATTGGGCCGAACAACTTCCGCACTCATAGTCATAAACTTCGCCAAACAGGAAGTAAGCTATTACGGGTTGTTCGGAAAACGCATGCTCTGGAATTTAATATACTCCTCCGATGCCATTGTTTCGATCGGCACCAAACTCGGTCAGCATTAAGACAAGATATTCAGGATGCTAAATTGCGAGCAGATTTGTGATATCTCAAACGGTTTGGCCGTGGCGAAGAAACAAATTTATGGTGAGAAAAGGGAAACAGGAAGTGTGTTATAACTTCTGCAAACATTGACTGATTTGGATGAAACTTCAGCTGTGTGTTCGTTGTAAGAGGCCAATCACATGGATATGACTTTTGTGAGTCAAAGTTATAGCGCCACCAACTGGCAGCAGGAAGTATGTCGCTTTTTTAAAAAAAGCTTTAAATCACTGTCTTATTTTCACCCGATTGACTTCAAACTTCATCAGTATAATGTGAAAACATGGCAGATAGAGACGTATGAAATGGATTCCTGAAATTTTAAATACTGTTGGCATGGCAACGTGTCAAAGTTTAATAATCTTTTGGCTGTTTTTAGGCTCTTAGCATGCTTGAAATTGCTTGAAATTGCTTGAAACTCAACACACACATCAGAGATGTCAGTCAGTACACATGGGTAAAGCCTCAGAAACGGGTGGGGATGAGGGGGGGGGGGGGGGGGGGGATGGGGGTGGGCACAAAAGTGAGGGGGTTAGTTTTATCTTCAGTCACCAAACTCGGTACATATATTGTTCTCTTCGAGCCGGACAACTTTCTAATTTACAGTCATTAGCTCCGACCAACAGGAAGTCAGACTTCAATTTTGGTTTGAAGGTGAATATTTGTGTAATTCAGGGTCTGAGTTTTTACGTTCTCCTCGTAGGTGATTTATTCAATCTCCACCAAACTCGGTCAACATGAAACAAAGATACGGAAGATGCTAAAATGCGAATATTGGATATCTCAAACGGTGTTGCCATGGCGAGGGATTAAATAAGGACAAAAAAGGGGAACAGAAATTGTCTCATATCTTGTAAAATCATATTTTGATTTCAATTAAATTAAGATTGTATGTTTGGTAATTGAACTTAGATTAATTTAAAATGACTATACTATTTTTACTATACTATACTATTTTTCATACTAAATAATGTATTATTAAAATGTAACCAAGTAGCTTTAAAAATATACTACAAATTACAATGTAAACATGGTTTATGAGAATATTTCCTGTGTCCCATAAATGAAATAGCTTTAAGAGGTTTGTTTGTGTGTGTGTGTGTGTGTGTGTGTGCGTGTGTGTGTGTGTGTGTGTGTGTGTGTGTGTGTGTGTGTGTGTGTGTGTGTGTGTGTGTGTGTGTGTGTGTGTGTGTGTGTGTGTGTGTGTGTGTGTGTGCGTGTGTGTGTGTGTGTATGTGTGGGCATGTTTTTGTGAAATATTAGGACACAAATGTTTTAAACTTCATCAGTATAATGACAAAACATGGCAGATGTAGACATACGAATGGATTCCTGATATTTTAAATACTGTTGCCATGGCAGTGTGTCAAAGTTTAATCATCTTTTGGCTGTTTTTGAGGCTCTTAGCATGCTTGAAATTACTTGAAACTCAACACACACATCAGAGATGTCAGTCAGTGGAAATGGGCAAAGCCTCAGAAATGGGTGTGTTGGAGGGGTGTTTATTACAACATAATCATGGTTTATGAAGACATTTCATGTGTCCCCGTAAATAAAAATAGCTTTAAAAGCATACTAAACAATGTTTTAATAAAAATGTAAAAATGCAGAATGTTTTCTGTGATGGTAGGTTTAGGGGTTGTGTGTGTGTGTGTGTGTGTGTGTGTGTGTGTGTGTGTGTGTGTGTGTGTGTGTGTGTGTGTGTGTGTGTGTGTGTGTGAGTGTGTGTGTGTGTGTGTGTGTGTGAGTGGGTGTGTGTGTGTGTGTGTGTGTGTGTGTGTGTGTGTGTGTGTGTGTGTGTGTGAGTGGGTGTGTGTGTGTGTGTGTGTGTGTGCGTGTAAGTGTGTGTGTGTGTGTGTGTGTGTGTGTGTGTGTTTGAGTGTGTGTGCGCGCACGTGTGTGTGTGTGTGTGTGTGTGGGGTGGTCTTTCTCACCCTGTGAGTTTGTGTGTGTGCCTTTCTCTCTGGATGATGATAATTTACCCCTTTCGTATCATAGACTATCACAAAAAACTATCACTTTAGTGTGAATTAGTAAAAAAGAACTACAAACACCTTGAATTAAATACTGGCCTTGTGGACTTACAAAATTTTGAGCAGGAAAAGATAACTTTTATCTATTTTATCCTATGACATTAAAATTAATCAACATTTAATTTACATCATGGGTGTGGCTTGTGGTGATAGTGGCACTAGTTGCTGCGGTAAATGTGGCATATTCGAGCGATTCTAAAATATTCTCCTGTTTAAATGCATATTGCCTGCCGTGCACAGTTAAGCTGATGCCACCGGCGTGGCGGTGCCACCGGGTTGGGCCCGTCATCGCCGCTCGCAGCTTTAATTAGGGCTCAAGCCTGAAAGGGCGCAGAGCCCTATTGTTTTCGTTAGGATTATTAGGGCCCAAGCCCTGAAAGGGCGCAGAGCCCTATTGTTCTTCCTCAGGTTATTATTATTATTATTAGGGGCCAAGCACCGAAGGTGCGAAGGCACCTATTGAAACCGTTCCCGTTCTTATTATTAGGGGCCAAGCACCAAAGGTGCGAAGGCACCTATTGAAACCGTTCCCGTCTTTTTTTCTTCCGCCATGGGAGTCTATGGCAGCCCATAGAACCGTATGGTAAAAAGTTTTTAAATTTGTCACACTAATAGAGGACGGTCTGGTATGTCACCATGGCAATTTTGGTGTCTCTATCTCAATCCCTCTAGCGCCACCACCTGTCCAAATGTGTACTCATGTTTATGCTAATAACTTTTGAACCGTAAGGGCTAGAAACTAAATTCTTTTTTCCTCTAATTTCTGAGCTCGTGCCAATTCGATTGCACCCTATGACGTCATTTTCCGTCTTGGACATTTCCCCGCCATTTTCAATAAACCGAAAAACCTACTTTTGCAAACTCGTCCTAGACGGTTCATCCGATTTGCACGAAAATTGAACCAGATCATCTTCAGACAATATTGACAAAAAATCTTGCAAATCAAGTTGATTCGTCTAATCTTTTTCGATAAACGCGCAAACAAATTTTACAAAACGTTTGCAAAAACACACTTAAGGCAATATCTCCGCAACGCTTTATCGTGTTCAAACCAAACTTGGTACATGTCATCATAAGCATGACTTGAGGCTACATGCAGCGTTTCGGCGCTGTGCCACCTACTGGTCTGGAGATACGAAAAATGGCTATTTTAGCTTTTCTTTGCTGAACCGTTTGTCCAAATATCATAAAAGGGGCCTCGTTAGATTCGGGACGTCATGCCGAGTCGAAGGATATCCAATTTTACCATATCGGCCATTTTGGCTGTCGCCCATCTTGAATTATGTGCTAAAATGCTGTATTTTATCAGCGCATGAACGGATTGTTGCAAAACTCGGTATGGGTCATCACCACGATACCCCAAAGTAGCCTGACAAGTTTCGAAACAGCGCCGCCTAGTGGAGATTTTTTTAAAAAAAGGCTCAGAACTTTGGGTGTGGTTGACTTATTTTCACGAGACTCATCTCATTAGACTCCTGAATCGTTGCCGAGTCCAACGATACCACACTTGCCAGGTTTCGCCGTATGGTTTGTGCACTGTTGTAATTTAGCGCTTAAAACTTTTTTGCCGATATCTTCGAAACCGCTAGTCCGATCGAGACGAAACCAGCGTCAGAAGTTTGGAAACATAGGTCGTTAGGCACGATCGCGAGCCCAAATGTCAAAATATTGATAGTAAGGGGTAGTAAAATCCAATCAAAGGCAGGTGTCAGGCTGAAACCCTATTGTAACTGTTCATTTTCCCATGATGCATCATTCTCCAGCTAAAACTGATCGGGCAGACCAAACCGTAAGTCGTAGAGACTTGAAACTTGCAGGGCTGGTAGTACTCACAACGACTACTGACGTCACCGAAGCCCGCCCCGATCGGCCTGACGGGGGCGCTACAGCGATCAAAAGTACCAAACGGCGATCAAAAGTACAAAACGGCTCATAACTCCTCAACCGTAAGGCGTAGCCTCGAGTGCCTTATATCGCTGGAATCCTTGGCTCAAGACGGACAAAATGCATGCCTCGGATTTGCTCGTCAGAGTGGGAAAAAATTCGGCTATTTGGGATTTTTTGCAAAACCTACTTTTGCAAACTAGTCCTAGGTTATTGGCCCGACCGGAACCAAACCAGCGCAGCGAGATTCTCTGGAGTCTGATTGTCAAAGGTTATAAAAAAAAAGTGGAAATTTGGGTTCACGGTCCCTAAGGGCCGCCAAAACGTTGGAAGGGGGAGGAGCCACTTTTACTAAATTGGCTATAACTCGTGAACGGAACGAGGTATTTTCACCGAACTCAGCACGCATATGTAAGAGCTCGTTCTGGGGCCGCATGAAAAAGGACGTGGAGATTGGCCACTTGGTGGCGCTATAACGGTTAAAAAGGGGTCACAATGATGTATTTCTATGGAAAATCCCATTAAATGCCTGAAAGCGGCCCTCTTCCTGCCTGATTTGCATACAGCTTCACGAAATCACGCGTGCGCATGCGTCACGTGACCCTAAAGAGGCTTGCAGACTTTTATGGCCGCCGTGGCGCTTTAACTGTTATAAAGGTGAAAAAAATGCTCTATATTATCCTATGCGAAATGACATTTAAATGACTAAAAATTGCCTGCTCTGCGCAGAACTTCACCAAATCGGCTGAGCTTGTGCGCCGCATTATTGTAAAGACGCGTGCAAACTTTGACGGAGATCGGGCCATCAGTAGAGGCATACCAGTTTAAAAGGTTAAAAAAAAAAACACCACTTTTCCATGATAAATGAGCTGAAAAGGCAAAAATTGACCTTTGACCTCTCCGATGCACATGTCACCAGGCTTGATAAAGTTTTTGCAACCAGCAGCTCAAAAATCAAGTGCTCAGACCCTATAGTCTTTTTTTTATAGGCCTTTTTAGACCCTTTTTATGCCCTTTTTATTAGGGGCCAAGCACCAAAGGTGCGAAGGCACCTATTGAAACCGTTCCCGTCTTTTTTTCTTCCGCCATGGGAGTCTATGGCAGCCCATAGAACCGTATGGTAAAAAGTTGTGAAATTTGTCACACTGATAGAGGACGGTCTGGTATGTCACCATGGCAATTTTGGTGTCTCTATCTCAATCCCTCTAGCGCCACCACCTGTCCAAATGTGTACTCATGTTTATGCTAATAACTTTTGAACCGTAAGGGCTAGAAACTAAATTCTTTTTTCCTCTAATTTCTGAGCTCGTGCCAATTCGATTGCACCCTATGACGTCATTTTCCGTCTTGGACATTTCCCCGCCATTTTCAATAAACCGAAAAACCTACTTTTGCAAACTCGTCCTAGACGGTTCATCCGATTTGCACGAAAATTGAACCAGATCATCTTCAGACAATATTGACAAAAAATCTTGCAAATCAAGTTGATTCGTCTAATCTTTTTCGATAAACGCGCAAACAAATTTTACAAAACGTTTGCAAAAACACACTTAAGGCAATATCTCCGCAACGCTTTATCGTGTTCAAACCAAACTTGGTACATGTCATCATAAGCATGACTTGAGGCTACATGCAGCGTTTCGGCGCTGTGCCACCTACTGGTCTGGAGATACGAAAAATGGCTATTTTAGCTTTTCTTTGCTGAACCGTTTGTCCAAATATCATAAAAGGGGCCTCGTTAGATTCGGGACGTCATGCCGAGTCGAAGGATATCCAATTTTACCATATCGGCCATTTTGGCTGTCGCCCATCTTGAATTATGTGCTAAAATGCTGTATTTTATCAGCGCATGAACGGATTGTTGCAAAACTCGGTATGGGTCATCACCACGATACCCCAAAGTAGCCTGACAAGTTTCGAAACAGCGCCGCCTAGTGGAGATTTTTTTAAAAAAAGGCTCAGAACTTTGGGTGTGGTTGACTTATTTTCACGAGACTCATCTCATTAGACTCCTGAATCGTTGCCGAGTCCAACGATACCACACTTGCCAGGTTTCGCCGTATGGTTTGTGCACTGTTGTAATTTAGCGCTTAAAACTTTTTTGCCGATATCTTCGAAACCGCTAGTCCGATCGAGACGAAACCAGCGTCAGAAGTTTGGAAACATAGGTCGTTAGGCACGATCGCGAGCCCAAATGTCAAAATATTGATAGTAAGGGGTAGTAAAATCCAATCAAAGGCAGGTGTCAGGCTGAAACCCTATTGTAACTGTTCATTTTCCCATGATGCATCATTCTCCAGCTAAAACTGATCGGGCAGACCAAACCGTAAGTCGTAGAGACTTGAAACTTGCAGGGCTGGTAGTACTCACAACGACTACTGACGTCACCGAAGCCCGCCCCGATCGGCCTGACGGGGGCGCTACAGCGATCAAAAGTACCAAACGGCGATCAAAAGTACAAAACGGCTCATAACTCCTCAACCGTAAGGCGTAGCCTCAAATGCCTTATATCGCTGGAATCCTTGGCTCAAGACGGACAAAATGCATGCCTCGGATTTGCTCGTCAGAGTGGGAAAAAATTCGGCTATTTGGGATTTTTTGCAAAACCTACTTTTGCAAACTAGTCCTAGGTTATTGGCCCGACCGGAACCAAACCAGCGCAGCGAGATTCTCTGGAGTCTGATTGTCAAAGGTTATAAAAAAAAAGTGGAAATTTGGGTTCACGGTCCCTAAGGGCCGCCAAAACGTTGGAAGGGGGAGGAGCCACTTTTACTAAATTGGCTATAACTCGTGAACGGAACGAGGTATTTTCACCGAACTCAGCACGCATATGTAAGAGCTCGTTCTGGGGCCGCGTGAAAAAGGACGTGGAGATTGGCCACTTGGTGGCGCTATAACGGTTAAAAAGGGGTCACAATGATGTATTTCTATGGAAAATCCCATTAAATGCCTGAAAGCGGCCCTCTTCCTGCCTGATTTGCATACAGCTTCACGAAATCACGCGTGCGCATGCGTCACGTGACCCTAAAGAGGCTTGCAGACTTTTATGGCCGCCGTGGCGCTTTAACTGTTATAAAGGTGAAAAAAATGCTCTATATTATCCTATGCGAAATGACATTTAAATGACTAAAAATTGCCTGCTCTGCGCAGAACTTCACCAAATCGGCTGAGCTTGTGCGCCGCATTATTGTAAAGACGCGTGCAAACTTTGACGGAGATCGGGCCATCAGTAGAGGCATACCAGTTTAAAAGGTAAAAAAAAAAAACACCACTTTTCCATGATAAATGAGCTGAAAAGGCAAAAATTGACCTTTGACCTCTCCGATGCACATGTCACCAGGCTTGATAAAGTTTTTGCAACCAGCAGCTCAAAAATCAAGTGCTCAGACCCTATAGTCTTTTTTTTATAGGCCTTTTTAGACCCTTTTTATGCCCTTTTTATTAGGGGCCAAGCACCAAAGGTGCGAAGGCACCTATTGAAACCGTTCCCGTCTTTTTTTCTTCCGCCATGGGAGTCTATGGCAGCCCATAGAACCGTATGGTAAAAAGTTGTGAAATTTGGCACACTAATAGAGGAACTGGTATGTCACCATGGCAATTTTGGTGTCTCTATCTCATTCCCTCTAGCGCCACCACCTGTCCAAATGTGTACTCATGTTTATGCTAATAACTTTTGAACCGTAAGGGCTAGAAACGAAATTCCTTTTTCCTCTAATTTCTGAGCTCGTGCCAATTCGATTGCACCCTGTGACGTCATTTTCCATCTTGGATATTTCCCCGCCATTTTCAATTAACCGGAAGACCTACTTTTGCGAACTCGTCCTAGACGGTTCATCCGATTTGCACGAAAATTTAACCAGATCATCTTCAGACAATATTGACAAAAAATCTTGCAAATCAAGTTGATTCGTCTAATCGTTTTTGATAAACGCGCGAACAAATTTTACATAACGTTTGCAAAAACACACTTAAGGCAATATCTCCGCAACGCTTTATTGTGTTCAAACCAAACTTGGTACATGTCATCATAAGCATGACTCGAGGCTACATGCAGCGTTTCGGCGCTGTGCCACCTACTGGTCTGGAGATACGAAAAATGGCTATTTTAGCTTTTCTTTGCTGAACCGTTTGTCCAAATATCATAAAAGGGGCTTCGTTAGATTCGGGACGTCATGCCGAGTCGACGGATATCCAATTTTACCATATCGGCCATTTTGGCTGTCGGCCATCTTGAATTATGTGCTAAAATGCTGTATTTTATCAACGCATGAACGGATTGTTACGAAACTCGGTATGGGTCATCACCACGATACCCCAAAGTAGCCTGACAAGTTTCGAAACAGCGCCACCTAGTGGAGATTTTTTTTTTAAAAATGCTCAGAACTTTGGGTGTGGTTGACTTATTTTCACGAGACTCATCTCCTTAGACTCCTGAATTGTTGCCGAGTCCAACGATACCACACTTGCCAGGTTTCGCCGTATGGTTTGTGCACCGTTGTAATTTAGCGCTTAAAACATTTTTGCCGATATCTTCGAAACCGCTAGTCCGATCGAGACGAAACCAGCGTCAGAAGTTCGGAAACATAGGTCGTTAGGCACAATCGCGAGCCCAAATGTCAAAATATTGATAGTAAGGGGTAGTAAAATCCAATCAAAGTCAGGTGTCAGGCTGAAACCCTATTGTAACTGTTCATTTTCCCATGATGCATCATTCTCCAGCTAAAACTGATCGGGCAGACCAAACCGTAAGTCGTAGAGACTTGAAACTTGCAGGGCTGGTAGTACTCACAACGACTACTGACGTCACCGAAGCACGCCCCGATCGGCCTGACGGGGGCGCTACAGCGATCAAAAGTACGAAACGGCGATCAAAAGTACGAAACGGCTCATAACTCCTCAACCGTAAGGCGTAGCCTCGAGTGCCTTATATCGCTGGAATCCTTGGCTCAAGACGGACAAAATGCATGCCTCGGATTTGCTTGTCAGAGTGGGAAAAATTTCGGCTATTTGGGATTTTTTGCAAAACCTACTTTTGTGAACTAGTCCTAGGTTATTGGCCCGACCGGAACCAAACCAGTGCAGCGAGATTCTCTGGAGTCGGATTGTCAAAGGTTATTAAAAAAAAGTGGAAATTTGGGTTCACGGTCCCTAAGGGCTGCCAAAACGTTGGAAGGGGGAGGAGCCACTTTTACTAAATTGGCTATAACTCGTGAACGGAACGAGGTATTTTCACCAAACTCAGCACGCATATGTAAGAGCTCGTTCTGTGGCCGCATGAAAAAGGACGTGGCGATTGGCCACTTGGTGGCGCTATAACGGTTTAAAAGGGGTCACAATGATGTATTTCTATGGAAAATCCCATTAAATGCCTGAAAGCGGCCCTCTTCCTGCCTGATTTGCATACAGCTTCACAAAATCACGCGTGCGCATGCATCACGTGACCCTAAAGAGGCTTGCAGACTTTTATGGCCGCCGTGGCGCTTTAACTGTTATAAAGGTGAAAAAAATGCTCTATATTATCCTATGCGAAATGACATTTAAATGACTAGAAATTGCCTGCACTGCGCAGAACTTCACCAAATCGGCTGAGCATGTGCGCCGCATTATTGTAAAGACGCGTGCAAACTTTGACGGAGATCGGGCCATCAGTAGAGGCATACCAGTTTAAAAGGTAAAAAAAAAAACACCACTTCTCCATGATAAATGAGCTGAAAAGGCAAAATTTGACCTTTGACCTCTCCGATGCACATGTCACCAGGCTTGATAAAGTTTTTGCAACCAGCAGCTCAAAAATCAAGTGCTCAGACCCTATAGTCTTTTTTTCATAGGCCTTTTTAGACCCTTTTTATGCCCTTTTTATTAGGGGCCAAGCACCAAAGGTGCGAAGGCACCTATTGAAACCGTTCCCGTCTTTTTTTCTTCTGCCATGGGAGTCTATGGCAGCCCATAGAACCGTATGGTAAAAAGTTGTGAAATTTGGCACACTAATAGAGGACGGTCTGGTATGTCACCAGGGCAATTTTGGTGTCTCTATCTCATTCCCTCTAGCGCCACCACCTGTCCAAATGTGTACTCATGTTTATGCTAATAACTTTTGAACCGTAAGGGCTAGAAACGAAATTCCTTTTTCCTCTAATTTCTGAGCTCGTGCCAATTCGATTGCACCCTGTGACGTCATTTTCCATCTTGGATATTTCCCCGCCATTTTCAATTAACCGGAAGACCTACTTTTGCGAACTCGTCCTAGACGGTTCATCCGATTTGCACGAAAATTTAACCAGATCATCTTCAGACAATATTGACAAAAAATCTTGCAAATCAAGTTGATTCGTCTAATCGTTTTTGATAAACGCGCGAACAAATTTTACATAACGTTTGCAAAAACACACTTAAGGCAATATCTCCGCAACGCTTTATCGTGTTCAAACCAAACTTGGTACATGTCATCATAAGCATGACTCAAGGCTACATGCAGCGTTTCGGCGCTGTGCCACCTACTGGTCTGGAGATACGAAAAATGGCTATTTTAGCTTTTCTTTGCTGAACCGTTTGTCCAAATATCATAAAAGGGGCCTCGTTAGATTCGGGACGTCATGCCGAGTCGACGGATATCCAATTTTACCATATCGGCCATTTTGGCTGTCGGCCATCTTGAATTATGTGCTAAAATGCTGTATTTTATCAACGCATGAACGGATTGTTACGAAACTCGGTATGGGTCATCACCACGATACCCCAAAGTAGCCTGACAAGTTTCGAAACAGCGCCACCTAGTGGAGATTTTTTTTTAAAAATGCTCAGAACTTTGGGTGTGGTTGACTTATTTTCACGAGACTCATCTCCTTAGACTCCTGAATCGTTGCCGAGTCCAACGATACCACACTTGCCAGGTTTCGCCGTATGGTTTGTGCACCGTTGTAATTTAGCGCTTAAAACATTTTTGCCGATATCTTCGAAACCGCTAGTCCGATCGAGACGAAACCAGCGTCAGAAGTTCGGAAACATAGGTCGTTAGGCACAATCGCGAGCCCAAATGTCAAAATATTGATAGTAAGGGGTAGTAAAATCCAATCAAAGTCAGGTGTCAGGCTGAAACCCTATTGTAACTGTTCATTTTCCCATGATGCATCATTCTCCAGCTAAAACTGATCGGGCAGACCAAACCGTAAGTCGTAGAGACTTGAAACTTGCAGGGCTGGTAGTACTCACAACGACTACTGACGTCACCAAAGCCCGCCCCGATCGGCCTGACGGGGGCGCTACAGCGATCAAAAGTACGAAACGGCGATCAAAAGTACGAAACGGCTCATAACTCCTCAACCGTAAGGCGTAGTCTCGAGTGCCTTATATCGCTGGAATCCTTGGCTCAAGACGGACAAAATGCATGCCTCGGATTTGCTTGTCAGAGTGGGAAAAATTTCGGCTATTTGGGATTTTTTGCAAAACCTACTTTTGTGAACTAGTCCTAGGTTATTGGCCCGACCGGAACCAAACCAGCGCAGCGAGATTCTCTGGAGTCGGATTGTCAAAGGTTATTAAAAAAAAGTGGAAATTTGGGTTCACGGTCCCTAAGGGCTGCCAAAACGTTGGAAGGGGGAGGAGCCACTTTTACTAAATTGGCTATAACTCGTGAACGGAACGAGGTATTTTCACCAAACTCAGCACGCATATGTAAGAGCTCGTTCTGTGGCCGCATGAAAAAGGACGTGGCGATTGGCCACTTGGTGGCGCTATAACGGTTTAAAAGGGGTCACAATGATGTATTTCTATGGAAAATCCCATTAAATGCCTGAAAGCGGCCCTCTTCCTGCCTGATTTGCATACAGCTTCACAAAATCACGCGTGCGCATGCGTCACGTGACCCTAAAGAGGCTTGCAGACTTTTATGGCCGCCGTGGCGCTTTAACTGTTATAAAGGTGAAAAAAATGCTCTATATTATCCTATGCGAAATGACATTTAAATGACTAAAAATTGCCTGCACTGCGCAGAACTTCACCAAATCGGCTGAGCATGTGCGCCGCATTATTGTAAAGACGCGTGCAAACTTTGACGGAGATCGGGCCATCAGTAGAGGCATACCAGTTTAAAAGGTAAAAAAAAAACACCACTTTTCCATGATAAATGAGCTGAAAAGGCAAAATTTGACCTTTGACCTCTCCGATGCACATGTCACCAGGCTTGATAAAGTTTTTGCAACCAGCAGCTCAAAAATCAAGTGCTCAGACCCTATAGTCTTTTTTTTATAGGCCTTTTTAGACCCTTTTTATGCCCTTTTTATTAGGGGCCAAGCACCAAAGGTGCGAAGGCACCTATTGAAACCGTTCCCGTCTTTTTTTCTTCCGCCATGGGAGTCTATGGCAGCCCATAGAACCGTATGGTAAAAAGTTTTGAAATTTGGCACACTAATAGAGGACGGTCTGGTATGTCACCATGGCAATTTTGGTGTCTCTATCTCATTCCCTCTAGCGCCACCACCTGTCCAAATGTGTACTCATGTTTATGCTAATAACTTTTGAACCGTAAGGGCTAGAAACGAAATTCCTTTTTCCTCTAATTTCTGAGCTCGTGCCAATTCGATTGCACCCTGTGACGTCATTTTCCATCTTGGATATTTCCCCGCCATTTTCAATTAACCGGAAGACCTACTTTTGCAAACTCGTACTAGACGGTTCATCCGATTTGCACGAAAATTTAACCAGATCATCTTCAGACAATATTGACAAAAAATCTTGCAAATCAAGTTGATTCGTCTAATCGTTTTTGATAAACGCGCGAACAAATTTTACATAACGTTTGCAAAAACACACTTAAGGCAATATCTCCGCAACGCTTTATCGTGTTCAAACCAAACTTGGTACATGTCATCATAAGCATGACTCGAGGCTACATGCAGCGTTTCGGCGCTGTGCCACCTACTGGTCTGGAGATACGAAAAATGGCTATTTTAGCTTTTCTTTGCTGAACCGTTTGTCCAAATATCATAAAAGGGGACTCGTTAGATTCGGGACGTCATGCCGAGTCGACGGATATCCAATTTTACCATATCGGCCATTTTGGCTGTCGGCCATCTTGAATTATGTGCTAAAATGCTGTATTTTATCAACGCATGAACGGATTGTTACGAAACTCGGTATGGGTCATCACCACGATACCCCAAAGTAGCTTGACAAGTTTCGAAACAGCGCCACCTAGTGGAGATTTTTTTTTAAAAATGCTCAGAACTTTGGGTGTGGTTGACTTATTTTCACGAGACTCATCTCCTTAGACTCCTGAATCGTTGCCGAGTCCAACGATACCACACTTGCCAGGTTTCGCCGTATGGTTTGTGCACCGTTGTAATTTAGCGCTTAAAACATTTTTGCCGATATCTTCGAAACCGCTAGTCCGATCGAGACGAAACCAGCGTCAGAAGTTCGGAAACATAGGTCGTTAGGCACAATCGCGAGCCCAAATGTCAAAATATTGATAGTAAGGGGTAGTAAAATCCAATCAAAGTCAGGTGTCAGGCTGAAACCCTATTGTAACTGTTCATTTTCCCATGATGCATCATTCTCCAGCTAAAACTGATCGGGCAGACCAAACCGTAAGTCGTAGAGACTTGAAACTTGCAGGGCTGGTAGTACTCACAACGACTACTGACGTCACCGAAGCCCGCCCCGATCGGCCTGACGGGGGCGCTACAGCGATCAAAAGTACGAAACGGCGATCAAAAGTACGAAACGGCTCATAACTCCTCAACCGTAAGGCGTAGCCTCGAGTGCCTTATATCGCTGGAATCCTTGGCTCAAGACGGACAAAATGCATGCCTCGGATTTGCTTGTCAGAGTGGGAAAAATTTCGGCTATTTGGGATTTTTTGCAAAACCTACTTTTGTGAACTAGTCCTAGGTTATTGGCCCGACCGGAACCAAACCAGCGCAGCGAGATTCTCTGGAGTCGGATTGTCAAAGGTTATTAAAAAAAAGTGGAAATTTGGGTTCACGGTCCCTAAGGGCTGCCAAAACGTTGGAAGGGGGAGGAGCCACTTTTACTAAATTGGCTATAACTCGTGAACGGAACGAGGTATTTTCACCAAACTCAGCACGCATATGTAAGAGCTCGTTCTGTGGCCGCATGAAAAAGGACGTGGCGATTGGCCACTTGGTGGCGCTATAACGGTTTAAAAGGGGTCACAATGATGTATTTCTATGGAAAATCCCATTAAATGCCTGAAAGCGGCCCTCTTCCTGCCTGATTTGCATACAGCTTCACAAAATCACGCGTGCGCATGCGTCACGTGACCCTAAAGAGGCTTGCAGACTTTTATGGCCGCCGTGGCGCTTTAACTGTTATAAAGGTGAAAAAAATGCTCTATATTATCCTATGCGAAATGACATTTAAATGACTAAAAATTGCCTGCACTGCGCAGAACTTCACCAAATCGGCTGAGCATGTGCGCCGCATTATTGTAAAGACGCGTGCAAACTTTGACGGAGATCGGGCCATCAGTAGAGGCATACCAGTTTAAAAGGTAAAAAAAAAACACCACTTTTCCATGATAAATGAGCTGAAAAGGCAAAATTTGACCTTTGACCTCTCCGATGCACATGTCACCAGGCTTGATAAAGTTTTTGCAACCAGCAGCTCAAAAATCAAGTGCTCAGACCCTATAGTCTTTTTTTTATAGGCCTTTTTAGACCCTTTTTATGCCCTTTTTATTAGGGGCCAAGCACCAAAGGTGCGAAGGCACCTATTGAAACCGTTCCCGTCTTTTTTTCTTCCGCCATGGGAGTCTATGGCAGCCCATAGAACCGTATGGTAAAAAGTTGTGAAATTTGGCACACTAATAGAGGACGGTCTGGTATGTCACCATGGCAATTTTGGTGTCTCTATCTCATTCCCTCTAGCGCCACCACCTGTCCAAATGTGTACTCATGTTTATGCTAATAACTTTTGAACCGTAAGGGCTAGAAACGAAATTCCTCTAATTTCTGAGCTCGTGCCAATTCGATTGCACCCGGTGACGTCATTTTCCATCTTGGATATTTCCCCGCCATTTTCAATTAACCGGAAGACCTACTTTTGCGAACTCGTCCTAGACGGTTCATCCGATTTGCACGAAAATTTAACCAGATCATCTTCAGACAATATTGACAAAAAATCTTGCAAATCAAGTTGATTCGTCTAATCGTTTTTGATAAACGCGCGAACAAATTTTACATAACGTTTGCAAAAACACACTTAAGGCAATATCTCCGCAACGCTTTATCGTGTTCAAACCAAACTTGGTACATGTCATTATAAGCATGACTCGAGGCTACATGCAGCGTTTCGGCGCTGTGCCACCTACTGGTCTGGAGATACGAAAAATGGCTATTTTAGCTTTTCTTTGCTGAACCGTTTGTCCAAATATCATAAAAGGGGACTCGTTAGATTCGGGACGTCATGCCGAGTCGACGGATATCCAATTTTACCATATCGGCCATTTTGGCTGTCGGCCATCTTGAATTATGTGCTAAAATGCTGTATTTTATCAACGCATGAACGGATTGTTACGAAACTCGGTATGGGTCATCACCACGATACCCCAAAGTAGCCTGACAAGTTTCGAAACAGCGCCACCTAGTGGAGATTTTTTTTTAAAAATGCTCAGAACTTTGGGTGTGGTTGACTTATTTTCACGAGACTCATCTCCTTAGACTCCTGAATCGTTGCCGAGTCCAACGATACCACACTTGCCAGGTTTCGCCGTATGGTTTGTGCACCGTTGTAATTTAGCGCTTAAAACATTTTTGCCGATATCTTCGAAACCGCTAGTCCGATCGAGACGAAACCAGCGTCAGAAGTTCGGAAACATAGGTCGTTAGGCACAATCGCGAGCCCAAATGTCAAAATATTGATAGTAAGGGGTAGTAAAATCCAATCAAAGTCAGGTGTCAGGCTGAAACCCTATTGTAACTGTTCATTTTCCCATGATGCATCATTCTCCAGCTAAAACTGATCGGGCAGACCAAACCGTAAGTCGTAGAGACTTGAAACTTGCAGGGCTGGTAGTACTCACAACGACTACTGACGTCACCGAAGCACGCCCCGATCGGCCTGACGGGGGCGCTACAGCGATCAAAAGTACGAAACGGAGATCAAAAGTACGAAACGGCTCATAACTCCTCAACCGTAAGGCGTAGCCTCGAGTGCCTTATATCGCTGGAATCCTTGGCTCAAGACGGACAAAATGCATGCCTCGGATTTGCTTGTCAGAGTGGGAAAAATTTCGGCTATTTGGGATTTTTTGCAAAACCTACTTTTGTGAACTAGTCCTAGGTTATTGGCCCGACCGGAACCAAGGCAATGCAAGGCAAGTTTATTTGTATAGCACATTTCATACACAATGGCAATTCAAAGTGCTTTACACAGAAATGAAATAAAAATATTACAGTTATAATAGGAATTTAAAGAAATAAAAAATAAAGAAAATATTGAAAGATAAAAATAAAGAGTATAATTAAAAATAAAAATAAAAACAGGGTTAAATTTAAGCATATAAATTAAAATGCAAGCAGTTCGGACAAAGCACGTACAGTGGCACAGCTCATTCAGTAAATGCACAGCTAAACAGATGTGTTTTGAGTCTGGATTTGAAAGTGGCTACTGTTGGAGCACATCTGATCTGTTCAGGAAGCTGGTTCCAGCTACGGCTGGCATAATAGCTAAAAGCAGACTCTCCTTGCTTTGAGTGAACCCTTGGTATTTCTAATTGACTTGATCCTGATGATCTGAGTGATCTGTTGGGTTTGTATTTAATCAGCATATCTGCAATGTATTGAGGTCCTAGGTCATTGAGTGATTTATATACAAGTAATAGCACTTTAAAATCGATCCTAAATGTAACTGGAAGCCAGTGTAAAGATCTGAGGACTGGTGTGATATGGTCATATTTTCTGGTTCGGCTCAGGATCCTGGCAGCAGCGTTCTGTATGAGCTGCAGCTGTCTAATGGTCTTTTTGGGAAGGCCGGTGAGAAGACCATTACAATAGTCCACCCTACTGGTAATAAAAGCATGAACGAGTTTCTCTAAGTCTTGCCTGGAAACAAAGCATCTAATTCTTGATATATTTTTGAGATGATAGTAAGCGGATTTAGTTATTGCTTTGACATGACTATTGAAACTCAGGTCTGACTCCAAAATCACACCAAGATTCCTGACTTGATTTTTTGATTTCAGGCCTTTAGCCTCAAGATATGCATTCACCTTCAGAATTTCATCTTTGTTTCCAAATGTAGTAATTTCAGTTTTGTCTTTGTTTAACTGAAGAAAGTTTTGGCACATCCAACTGTTAACTTCATCAATGCATTTACATAGAGAGTCAATGGGGCTGTAGTCATTAGGTGATAGGGCTAAGTAGATCTGGGTGTCGTCAGCATAGCTGTGGTAAGCCATTTTGTTATTTTTCATTATTTGGCTGAGTGGCAGCATGTACAGGTTGAATAGGAGTGGTGCAAGAATTGACCCTTGTGGGACTCCGCATGTCATGGATGTCCACTCAGACTTATGGTCACCTATACTCACATAATAACCTCTCCCTTCTAAGTATGACCTGAACCATTTGAGGACCATTCCAGAAAGCCCAACCCAATTTTCTAGCCTGTCAAGAAGTATTTTGTGGTCAACAGTGTCGAATGCAGCACTGAGGTCCAGTAGTACCAGAATTGATGTTTTGCCTGTATCTGTATTGAGGCGAATATCATTTATTATCTTAATGAGGGCCGTCTCTGTGCTGTGATGCGGTCGGAAACCAGATTGAAAATTGTCAAAGTATCCGTTTGAGCTTAAGAATTTGTTCAGCTGACTGAAAACAACTTTTTCAATGATCTTGCCTATGAAGGGGAGATTTGAGATTGGTCTGTAGTTGCTCAATATGGAGTTATCCAGATTTCTCTTTTTCAGGAGAGGCTTAACTACTGCGGTTTTAAGGGAGTTTGGAAAAGTCCCAGAAAGAAGTGAGGCGTTTACCACTTCTAGGAGATCTGCTTCTAAACAGTTAAACACACTTTTGAAAAAAGAAGTGGGGAGTGTGTCAAGGGCGCAGGTTGATGTTTTAAGGTGCTGTACTGTTTCTTCTAAAATTTTACCATCAATTGCTTCGAAATCAGTCATAGTAACTTTCTGAGGCTGTGGTCTGATCTGATTCACCTCAGAGCAACTGAACGATGTGCTGATCGCATTTCTGATATTAATGATTTTCTCGGAGAAGAAGGAAGCAAACTCACTGCATTTGCTGTCTGAGAGCATTTCACTGGGAATGTGACTCTGGGGGTTTGTTAGTCTCTCTACAGTAGCAAAAAGAGTGCGCGTGTTGTTTATGTTTCTGTTTATAATATTTGAAAAGAAGGTCTGTCTAGCTTTGCCTAGTTCCACATTGAAAGCACGAAGACTGTCTTTATAGATCTTATAATGGACTACAAGTTTTGTCTTTCGCCACATGCGTTCCGATTTCCTGCATTGTCTTTTCATTAATTGCACTTCTGTTGAGTTTCTCCAAGGTGCTTTTTGTTTGCCACTCTTTTTCCTGGCTTTTACAGGAGCAATATCATCAATTACACCCTTAACTTTTGAGTTAAAAGAGTCAAGGAGAAAATCAACAGAGTCTGCAGATATGCTTGGTGTTAGAGATATAGCCTTCATAAACAGCACACTAGTGTTCTCATTTAAGCATCTCTTTTTGATAGAGACAGATCTGGTTTCAATGGCAGGAGAGATTGATATATCAAAGAAAATACAGAAATGATCAGACATTGCCACATCCTTAATAACTATTGATGAAATGTTTAGCCCCTTACTGATAAGTAAATCTAGAGTGTGTCCACGATCATGTGTGGGTCCGTGAACATGTTGTGTCAAATCAAAAGTGTTAAGAACAGTCATGAGATCTTTTGTTGTACTGGATTCAGCATTGTCAATGTGAATGTTAAAATCCCCAGCAATAGCAAAACAGTCATACTCAGATGAGATTGCTGATAACAGCTCTGTAAAGTCATCAATAAAGGCCGGAGAATATTTCGGAGGCCTATAAATAATGATAAGCAGGATGCGTGGAGCACCTTTTAGCACAATGCCCAGATATTCTAGAGACAAATAGTCACCAAACGATACTTGCTTACATTGATAGACATCTTTAAATAGTGCTGCGACCCCCCCGCCCCTTCTGACTGGTCTGCAGACACTCATAAAAGTAAAGTTAGGAGGGGCTGTTTCATTGAGGACTGTTGCACTGCAGCTGTCTTCTAGCCACGTTTCATTTAGCAGCAAAAAATCTAGGTTGTTTGTGGATATTAAGTCGTTGACTAGAAATGATTTGTTTTTAAGTGAACGGATGTTTAAGAGTGCTAACTTAACAGTATTAATTTAAATTTTTTCCCCCATAGTAATCTTAGTTTGACAATTAACAGGCAGCAGATTAGATGGGTTTGCCATACGGCCTGAGAAAGCCTTGGACTTTCTATCACGTAACAGAACAGAAATAGAGAAAGATAGAGGCACACTGGATTCACGCATGTTTTGTAAACATTTGATAAGATTGCTGTTGACGTTGCGAGGACCCAGAACACGTCACTGAGAGCTGGTATCAGTTGTTTTTGGTGCAGATGGAGGAGGGTGTGTGCCCTGGCGTTGTGACCGAAGAAATCTCACAGGAGGAGGGGCAGAGCGAGCTGGGCCCACAGTCTTTGGTGGTTGTGGGGCTCGACGCTCTTTGGTTGATATCTGGGGGCTCGCAGTGATCGAGTATGATTGTCTGTTTCCAGTATAAACAAAATCCATTTTCTCTGTGAAGCTCAGAGGCGGGGATGCTGTAGAGCGGGATAACATGTCTGGTGAGGGGGGCTGTTTCTCTGGTGTTACCGGAAACTGCAATATGTTATCGTCCGGTTCAAGGAGTGACATTTCTTCCAGCCTATTGCTTATATTACATATAAGTTTTAAAAGTTCACCAGTGTCACTCCTGATGGTCCCCATTTTTACCAGTGCCTCCACAGACTCCACAGTATGGGCTGAGATGTTACTGTTTAGTGGCTCAATCTGTGTCACTTCGAGCTGTTCTAATCCATCACAGTCTATCTGTGGTGAGCTCTGAGGGCGGGGTTCAGCTGGGAGTGTGTCCATGAGAAGTGGTTGTTGTGGCTGCGTGGTGTTATCATTGTCCTTGTGGGGTGTATCAACCGCATGTCCATTCAGATGCTGAAATGAAGTCCTGTGATCGTACTTTACTGGTGTGTGTGTGCTATCCAGGTTGAGTGGGTTAGCACACACAGCTGAAGGATGATGAAGGGAAAAATAAATATTGTCCTTTAGCACTCTTGCACCGAGTTTGTTTGGGTGGAGGCCATTTGATGTAAACAGTTGTCTCTGACTCCAGAAGAGATTAAAGTTGTCGATAAAGTTCACTCCCTTCATGTTGCAGGTTTTTTGCAGCCATGTATTAAGCCCAAGTAGCCGTGAGAACCTATTTGTTCCTCTTGCTGGAAG